>NC_079472.1:12721141-13024171 GCF_026250575.1 Diorhabda carinulata | reverse complement strand
ACTCATCAGTTTTATTAGAGAACTTTTCATATTGGTATTATTACAACTCAAATAACTGCCGATCAAATATTAGCAAAATATGTGACAAAAAAATGTAGATATAGATATGAAAATGGAAAAATAAACATATGTTATAGTAAATTTGACAATTAGGGGGCAAATTGAGACAAAAATAGAAATAACAGAATGAAATACCTAAGAATACAAAAAATAAGTGGAACTGGATAAAGAATACAGAAGTAACAGAACAAGAAGCAATAATACAAAAAAATCAACAAGAAATAACTGAATTGGTGAGGAGACTGAAAAAATCATTAAATATGAAGTAGACAACAAACTTAAAAAGGACTAAAGATTAAATAGGTACAATAGGAAGTTATAGGTAAAAATGGTACAACACAGACCAAAGTCTGCCAAGGTTAAACGAAAATGGAAGGCCATAAAAGTTATTTTAATTTTGGAGAAAATAAGATGTTACACATTCGAATTATCCACTTAATTATGTATTCAAAAGTTCAAGAGAAAGATTGTAAATTTCCCTTCATAAGTTTGGAAAAAATGAGTACCTGCTTATAATAAAATATGTTCGGGGATAATTTCTTATATTGGATGCTTCTAATTATGTTAATAATAATTTTTAAACGTTGATATTGAAATATTGAATATTTTATTATGGTTATGACAGACATTTTCATATTAGATCGGCAGTAATCCATTATCAATTAAAAAGAAACCACTACAAAAACACCCTAATCAACGCCTTTCAAACAATTTACAGAATACTTAATTACTTATTATTAAACACTAAGCTATCACAAAAGTCAAACGTATTTATCGAAAAAATTATGATACATCGTTGAATTATAACATAGGCCGAACGAAATATATATACAGGGTGTACAAAAAAACTCTCCAGTCAAACGTAAAATACAAATAGTATTTTACTATGTCCATCTAACTTTATTAATAAATACTGGGGTTTGAAGGCCAGTTTATTGAGCAGTTTTTGAAAAAAATTTACTGTAAAGTTATTGGAAAAATATTTTCTGATTTTTTCCTCTAGAATGAACTTTCGGATAAAATTATACATCTAGAAACTATAGTTTGCATTTGGTACGAGATTTTTCGGACACTCTGTATATGAATAGTAGTCATATACAAAATTTTTCAAAATTTGAAGTTGAATTAAAGAAAAATTGAACTAATTCAACAGTTTAAGGTTCAAAGTTATTGTGCTTGTTTTATTTTTTCCAGTTAGATCTATAGGGTGATTCAAAAGTAAGTATACAGTTACATATACATAATTTATTGTGCCCTTTTATTTCTAGCGTAAACCATAGCAAGTAGCACCAACAATGGATCTTTAAGATCAACTGGAAGTAAGAAAATGCAAAAACTGTTCACAGGATATGGAAAAATCAAGTCTAACGATTTACCATATAATTTTGAGAGCACGAGAGTAGTCCAACAATCCAAACAAGAATCACGGGTGCTGGGTATCCCAAAGATATCATTACCAGCACCATCTAAACCTATTAAACATTACCACTCCAGATTATTTCATGGCTTTTGTTATTGGAGTACAAGTAAATAATATTTTGAAAAATCTTGTATAAAAAAATAGAAAAGGTAAACATAAAAAACTTATTGTAAAATTAATCACTATTAAAAATTATTTCTTTGATATATTTAAGACTAGGTGAGTGTTGTTATACGTTAGCATTGTTCATTTTATTTTTAAAGTCGATTTTAAAACCTACGACAAAAAAAAAATTATTAAGTAATTACAAATTAACTATTATTGATTGAAGAATCCAGATTTTGAAGGTTTAAGTCCAAACAACAATCTTCTTTAAGATGTAATAAAGAAAAATATATTTTCAAGTATGGGAAATGAATCATGAATGAATGTGTTCGGTACATGAGGCACAAATAACAAAATTTGCTACGATATAGAGATTCCTTCGAAATATTAATATGGAAAAATATTTTTCTAAGAATAGAAAGGTCCACAAGGGGTGGATATAGCTTTTAAGACCGAATTAGATAGAAAAGTTTCATTAAATAACAGTACAAAACAATTAAAACAAGAAACGTTGATATCTGAGCAATACCTGGTGTTCCAGATGTAGTAATATGAACCTGGACTGCCTGCAGAAGCCTGTGGTAGTGGTTACATATCCAACAGTTACCGTGAATTCTTAAAAAAAAAGAAAGATGGGCTTGGACTCGGAAAAGAGTCATTTTTATGAGATGGACGATGTTAAAATGATAAAGGAAGAGACCGAATACCAGTAGAACTTAGGGAAGACCATATTGAATGAAAAATTGTATAAGAACAAGTTATGGTAATCTGAAACAAGAATTAGAAACAATAACAACAATATCTGCTATAATATTGAGGTTCCTGTTAATTCCACAAGGACAAGACTACTAAACAGCTTTTAATAAAGAAATTAACTTAAAAATTTATAACCAATGACTGTACAAAACAGTTAAAACAAGGGATGATGATATCAAAACAATATCTAATATGCCAAATATAGCAAAATTGACATGGATTCGAAAAAGAGCACTTAATGATTCTTTTCACAAGATGGGCGATGATAGAGTTGTGAAAATGACAAAAGAAGACATATGGAATACCAGTAGACTTGAAGGAAGACCATCTTATATAAACAAGACAACATATGAAAATTAGAAGAAGAAGCCATGGGAATCTGAAATTAGAAGTAAAAGCACCTTCAGTAGCATCTGCTATTATATTGAGATTCGTCCGAGACATAATATGGAAAAATTTACTTTTAAGGGACGAAACCCTATTAAAAATATAAATAAAACTTATGTTAGATTCACAAGGACAGAGTTACCGGCTACTAGACAGTAGTAATTAATCGACAATTTGATGAAAACATTATGTTCAATGAAACAGCACTCAAAGATCATTTTTATCAAATAGTCTGTAAAAATGACAAAAAAAGTGTGTCCAAATACGAGTAGACTGCAGGAGAGACCGTGAGAGTTTGTAGTTAAAGCCACAACTTTTTTGAAAAAACAAAACATAGTCTTCTAATAAGAGAAAGAACAAGCATTGAAAATGATAGTAGACTTCAAAGAAGACTATTCAAATTGGTATCAAAATTGCAATTTATTATGCTTCTTCCCATTCAATTTGAACATCAATCAAGCACCTTTTTGATATTGTCAGGCAAACTGTGAGTGTTTGAACTGTACTTGTTCGAGTACTGATGCATCTTAGATGACTGTGTCCAGTTAAATGGCAGTCACTACTCGAATTTCGCGCCTGTTTAATTGAAGTAGTTGTTTGGTAATAGAGGCAGAAAATCCATCTATGTGTGTCTTATCTTGTTTCATATTAAGTGTGTCTTAGCAACTCCAAGAATGGGTTATGGACGCCAATTGGACATTGACCATGATCGTTTCATGGTGTAATACTTACCGTTATATATTGACTAGTTGTTGGCGCATTAAATCCTTTTGTTTTCTACAAAGGTGTCTCCTTGCGCCAATGGAAACTGTTCGTCTTGGAAGCGGGATTAGCTCCCGATGTGGATTTTCGTAAATTCGCCGCCGCGGTATCGATTCCGTTTTTCACGTTGGCGACGAGTCTTAAAGCTGGATTAGTTACTATTCCGTTCCTTTTTGGTTTGTGATTACTAAAAAAACATGTGAAATTATATTTCAATTGTGGTTTAATTTCATATTCGATTACCTTGATTTGGAATTTGGAGCTTCCTGTACAGGTTCCGGTTTTTTGTCTTTGCTAAAAGGCGAACTACTCGTATTTCCCAAAATGATTCTCATGTGAGTATCGCGAGCGAAATGAGTATCAGGAGCCTTAGCGAAATTATTGTGCCTCAAAACCGGTTGGTATATATTCATTGCGCCTAAGAAGGAATCTGTAAATTTGTTCTGTTTATTGAATGAAACTGTTTATTGTTCATAATTAATTGGAGGGCCTAAACTTACCGAAAACATTGGGAGTATCATTAACAGGACTTAAAGGAGGTGACGCATAAATAGGACTCTGAGGTTCACTTTGTAAAGGCGACAGCAGTTTACTTAGAGGTCTGGTTTTACCACCTCTGGTACACTGTTGAAGTTGTTGCGTAAACGACATGGGCTACAAAAAATATTCTTAAATTATCGAAATTAATTTACTCCATAATTAATTACCTGAGTATTTTGTACGGTTTCTCTTTGTCTATCTCCGTGTCTACTTGACTGACTCGATCCAGTCAAATTGGAACTAGACTTTGAATTAGAACTGTGATTTCCTAACGATACCATCGATCTCCTCTGCTGATCAGACCAGTCTCCTGTACTTCCGGAAGGATATAGAATAGCGCAGGATGGTTTAGTTTCTGCAGTTGAAGCTGAAAATAATAAATAATTAGTAACAAAAAAAGATATATACAACTACCAGAGATCTTTTTGATATCTACAGCTCTCGACTTTAATCCAGTACATGTACTGGTTTCAAGGATGTTAGATATGTACTACAACAGGTATCTTGTCCAAAACATTTTAACGATGCATTCCGACCAATGCTTTCTGATGCTAAAGTGTTCTGGAAGGAGTGATCCAGCTCGGGAAAGCAGCGTCAGAGAACTTCTCCTATTTCGGAAACTTTTCATCGGGAATGATACCCAAGGAACCCAAATTAAAAAGAATCTGTTATTCCTTATATCCTGTTATTCGTTAGTTTTGGTACCAGTCCCAAAAACCTTAGTACCACCTTTTGGGTTATTTTTTTGAGACATCTGAGTTTTAATTCGGTGCTGTATCCCTATCTGTCATGATTCTTAATTAGTATCGTCGTAAAGTCCTTTTTGATGCCTATTTTATCTATATCCTGCTATAAAAAGTGACTAGTCAGAGAGGACCAAGTTTCTTAATTTTAGCCAAGCTCATGGTATACGACTTCCCATAATAATCGTAGCAACAATATCAAAATATCTTAGATTAGAATAGTTTGGGAAGTCGTTTTTGTCTTCCAGCTGCTCTGCAATTATACCAAAAAAGGATATTTTGTATATGACTTTGCTTGTTACTGTTCTGTCTCCAAAATACGTAGACTCCTCCCAAAGAAATCCATCCATTAATCGCTCTACTGTCTCTTTGGCTTGCTCCCAGTATCTACAGGTGTAGCCCTCTGCTGTAACCATCATCTTAAGATGTAATGTCGTTTCTGAACAATTCGAGAAAAAGTTATGACTCCTTTAGATTATCTTATGCCTGGAGTGTCTCTCCAGTAAATCTGATCTTTTAACCACATGTTCAGTTCAATAGAATTCTAGTCCAAAATATGGAATCGTTGCTCCTCTTTGGCAAAGCTGTCGGCTTCTTCATTATTTGGTACAGCCAACTTGGTCTTACAATTTGTTTTCAAAAAGTTAATGTATATACATCATAAGAAACTGTTATCGATGACTCTTACCCGAGGTAATAGAATTGGCACTACTACTTGTATGCGCCACTTTGTGTGATCTAGCGTTGTACTCTTCCAGCAGTCTTACTACTCCCCTATGCCCCGATTTGGCGGCAACTCTCAATGCATTCCTCCCACATGCATCCGAATGATTTGGATCTGCACCATGTTCCAGTAATGCCACCACACACAGTTCGTGACCTTCTTGAGCCGCTATACCTATAAGTATTTGATGAATAAACATTTTTTTAATGAACGAAGCAACAATATTGGTATGTGGAAAGATTTTCCATAATTCAGTTAAGTGACAAAAATGAATAACGATACCACCATATGATGCTTTTCGGGTCGAATCTACTAGATATTAGAAGAATTCAATTTAACTGAAAAAATCTTTCAATGCAGTTAAGTTTGTCTTTTAATCCATCCAGTTTTGTACCAGCGGATGGTAATAATGGGAATATGGCAAAATATTTGGAACCAGATCAATGGGAGATGATTCTCCAAGGAAAATGGCAACATACATGGATATGGAATATAAATAAAAAAAAATCATTGGTGAAGCCGCCAGTAGATGAGTGAAGAAGAGAAGGAAAATGTTTATAAGGAACGAAAGAAATTTTAAATAACTTACCTAAAGCTGTGGCTCCTTGGTTGCAAGTATGATCGGGCATCGCTCCATGTTCTAAAAGCATTTTAACAATATCGCTGTGACCCTGCCAACTGGCAGAATGTAATGCCGTTCTATTTTCTAAATCGCAAGCGTCTACTTGTGCTTTACCGTAAGTTAATAAAAGTGATACCATTTCCGTGTGTCCTTGCCAAGATGACACATGTAAAGGCGTCCGACCCTAAAAATATAAAAGATTAAATCCAATATAAAATATACAGTATGTTCAGAATGACATAGAGTATAGTAGATCAAATGACCCAATGAATTCGATATCAAACGAGATTCTAGATTCTTAATTTGCAGTACATAAGCTTATAAAACAGTGGAAAAAAAGAATATATATGGAAGAATTAAGACAGAAGAATGGAGAAACTCAATTCATTGATATAGAACTGTAAAAAGTTGAAATGTATAGACAGGAGCCATATAGAGAAAACACGTAAAGGTTGATCAAGGCATGAGAGGAAAAACCAAACTTTGGAAAATTTAACAACCATAAATGTCACTAAATGGAAAGGTGGAATGAGAAATAAAAACGAATGGAGAATAATAGTCAAAATAAGTGGAGAAAAATAGTGGAAAAAGTGAATTCTAAATCAAACGAGGTCCTAAACAGGGTGATACTTTATTCACGGTACTTCCGGGATCAAAACATGGAAAAGTGGAACGAGAAATAGAGAAGAATAGTAAAAGACAAATATTTAATAATTATGTTCAAAAATAAAAAAAATTCATTGATATTTTCCATTATTTATCCATTTGCTGAAGTTATTTTTTCTACATAATTTAATTTAACAAAAATTAAATTAATAAAATCTGCTTTTATTTAATATTTTACCTCCAAATCTCTGGTTTCTACATCGGCACCTTGTTGTACAAAATATTTTGCCATTGCCAATCTATTATCCAGAGCTAATACATACAAGGTACTTCTACCATCGGCATCTTTGGAGTCCATATCAGCACCATTGGAAACCAGTATTTGGACTATATCATAATGGCCTTCTAAAGCAGCCAATCTGTAATATAATTAATGTAATATAATTAATTTGAAATTACCCTTTGACATGGTCTTTGATAAAAAAGAGGAAAAACTGTAGTATAAGTTGAGGAAGAGAGAAAAAATTGAGGATACGGTGGAAGAATTAGGTGACTGGAACCCTTATACAATATCTGATGAAGGTAACAGGATGTTGGAAGTAGAACAAAAAAAACCAAAAGATAAGAGATTATATTGAGAAAATATAATATGGAAAACCAGTAGAAACTTGAAAATAATTAAGAAGGTTAATAAGCATTAAAACTTAATTAGTAAATGAAATATTAAAAGAAAAGTAGCTCAAGAAGGATAATTATTGAAAAAGAGGACTGAAAAAATGGAAAAAAGAACTAGAAACATATGGAAGGAAAGTGTAGATGTAACAATACAAATTTAACACTGAAAAGTACAAGTTACGGGATTAAATAAATCTTCATCGATAATAATTTGAGTTTTAATCTTGTTAGTACTTACCTTAGAGCAGTCTTTCCATCGTGAGGTCTTTGATCGACAGGTGCGTTATATTTGTCTATGAATAAATTAACTAAGGCCGTGTGTCCCCCTTGCGATGCCAGCGCTAAAGGAGCTTTTCCTTCGTTATCAGTCTCATCTACTCTAGCTCCTGCTTCCAATAGAGCTTCGCAAACATCAAGATGTCCTGAATGATGAGAAAAAAAAATGGTTCATAATGTTCCTTACGTTTCCTTTTATAGATAATGCGATTTCTATAATAATCGTTAACTGTATGATCATATGGACAAAAGCAAAGTTACATGGGAAAATGGAATAACCCGTATAGCTTCAAAAAACATCAGAATTGACGTTTAAGGAAATTGGAGGATATTATTTTTGTTCAAAATGGGGATTGAATCATTTGATTTTCATTCTCCATGTTTTGAACCATTCTTCATTGCCGAAGAAGGTTCACTACTGAGGTAAATAAGTATTTGGTACAGTATTGGTCCCAAAAGAGTATTTTGAAGGACTCCAGCTTATATAAACTAGTAGTTGAATGTTTCCTAGTTAATATGTAGAAAAATTTTAACAACAATTAATGTCGGTTATTTTTGAATCGAAAAATGTTAACGAACAACCAAATTTTGATATTTTAAAACTTTCTGGATGTTATTTGAGAATTTTTCCATTAACAATTGTTGAAATGGTGTCATGGGGGTTAAAAAAATACATTTTATATTTCAACGTATTCCACTTGGACTCTTTATACCGTTTGTCTAAACCCAAAAAAATAATATTTGATGATGACATCAAAATAGTTATTTAAAAACCATTTCTTCAGGTTCAAAAACAAGAAATAACCACTCGAGACTAAATCCAGAGATTATGGTGGATAAGGAAGCTAGCAGTAGACTATTTCATGGGTTTTTGTCATAAAAGCTACACCGTTGTCATATTTTAATGCGAAAAGCCTCTGGTTTTGGTATTTTCAAATTTCTTAAAAGTTATTTAACTTTTTTTCAATAATGTATCGACAAATTTTGATTTTGCACTCTAAATATCAATTTCATTAATAATAGTTACAATAGTATTACGAGGGAGAGTCAACAAGTTTTCTTTATATATAAAAAACATTTTATATTTCCCTAAGACTCTTTATACTAATCATCCAACGTTTTTCGTGTGCCACTTCTTCAGATCAGAAACAAGAAATAATCACTTGAGACTAAATCCTGAGAATATGGTAGATGAGGATACCAGAAGTAGCCTAATACATAGATTTTTGGCATGGAAATTACACCGATGCATTGTCCTCATACAAAAGTAGTTTCTTTTTGTCAAACAAAATCGTTTTTGTTTCAAATTCTTATTAAATTGACACAATGAACTCAAAAACCCAACTTGATCTTCTTTGGTATCGAATAACTCCAAGAAACTCATACCTGAGATATTTCTGAACCATACCTTCAGGTTAAGAAACAACAAATAACCACTAGAGAGTAAATACTTAGAATATGGTGGATGAGGATGATATAAGTAGCCTAATACATAGATTTTTAGCACGGAAACTTCACAATTGCCTTGTCCTGATGCTAAAGCACATTTTCTTTATCAAAAAAGGTCTTTTTTGTTTTAAATTCTCATTCAATTAATTTAAAAGTTTTAGTTTAAGGCGGGAAATTCAAAAAGTCATACCGTATAACATACAATTTTGGTAAAAAGAAAACAAAAAAATAGTAAATCATCATTAAATCACTTCAAAATCAATGCGTTGGTCAATGTTTTTCAATAATAAGGGCATTAAAACTATATTTTTATTATTAAATGTACAAAATTCACCCTCAAATGCTGCATAATGTAATGGCGTCCATCCGGAATTGTCGCGGTGTTGTTCGTCCAAACCTCTGTCCAGCAGTTGTCTGACGACTTCAACGCAGCCTAAATAAAAAAACAAAAGATATTAACGGATAAATAGAGAATAGAGATATTAGAGCGTCTCTACCTTGAGCGGCTGCCACTGACAATACAGTTCGCCCCTCGGAATCCATGGAATCTATACAACAACCCCAAAACAATAGTAGAGCAACAACAGGAGCGTGCCCCATACTAGCCGCCGCCCATAAAGGACTTCTACCACCGTGGTCGCAATGATCTACGTCCGCTTCGTTTTCCAAAAGAAGTTCGCAGACGTCCCTGTAAAAATTGAAAATTAAAAAAAAATCGATCATAACCACATGTTAATAGTACCTGTGACCTTCGAAGGACGCCACCAATAACGGCGTCATCCCTTCCTTATCCTTATAATCGACGGTAGCGTTCCTTTCCAATAACGTCGCGACGACATTAGCCCCTGGTGTTCTCGGAGCGCACAAAGCTGCTACCGATAGAGCCGTTCTTCCATCAGCATCGGCGTGATTAATATCGGCTCCGAAATTTAGTAAATGTTCTACAATATCGGCGTGTCCCATATAAGCGGCAGCTATAAGGGCTGTTCGACCTTCGTGGTCGGTTAAATTGACATTAGCTCCATTTTGAAGAAGGATTTTTACTATTTCTTCGTGACCGGACCAAGCGGCGGCTCGTAAGGCGGTTCGATTCTCGGCGTCGACGCTATCAAGACTACAACCATGTTTCACCAACAATTCGACAACCTAAGAAATTAAAATATCATATTTTTGAGATAAAATCGTCCTTTTTCTTATTCCAATTATTTCATATTACGAATTCGTCTATTGACCTAGATCGTGAGGATGGTTTTGTTCTATTATATTAATAGAATGTAAAATTTGGTAGACGCGCCGGGAAAACATTTTCCGAGAACGGCAAAAACTTGTTTTTATAACTTAATTACAATATATTATGGCCGTTTATATAGAAACCATTTGTTTACATTCTAGAACCTAATTAATAATTTTTGTATAAAGTGAATCGATCGAAATAGTGAAAGAAATTTAAATAAATTATAAAGTTAGTGAATAGTTACGTATTAGTGAATAATTTAATGAATAGTTTAGTGCATAGTGTAAAAAATAAATAGTAAGTAAAATAAATTCACCCAATTGTTAAAAACAGTTTAAATTTTATAAGATTTTCTCATTTGTATATTAGATTGTGGACTTTACCTCTGTATGTCCTCCCCAAGCCGCCGCTCTAAGAGGAGTCCAACCATCGACATCTGCTTGATCGGCGTTAGCGCCTGCTTCTAAAAGTACCTGAAACATTTGAAATTCCACAAGTCGACTGTATATAATTATGGATCATATTTAAACTGTAAGATAAGTCACTTCGATATCCAGAATCGAGTCAATGTGATTTTTAACTTACCTTTACTACTTGGGCCTGTCCCAATCTCGCTGCAACGTGAAGCGCAGCTTGACCATGCATATCGTGTATATCGAATAATGGTTCCGGACTCGGCTCACTAGACGTACTAGCCAGTGACAACTATAATTTTAATTAATTTTTATTATCATACAACAAGAAGTTAGATCAAGGGAAGGACGGGATTATATATAAAAAAATCTATTAAATACCCTTCTAAATAGATGCGTTGAGGAAGCTGAATTCCTATGGAAATCATGAGATTTTTTTAATACGAGCGAGCTTTTGATCGGCATTAATCAATCGCCGATACCACCCAGCAGGTAATTGTACCGTAATTTTCGTGTACGTGAGATAGATGAATATAAATTATTGAATGGTCATTGAGATTAAGACACAAGAAATAACCACTAGAGACTAAATCTTGAGAATATGGTGGATGAGGATGCGAAAAGTAGCCTGATACATGGATTTTTAGCATGGAAACATCACAATTGCCTTGTTCTGATGCTATAGAACATTTTTTTTTATCAAAAAAGGTCGTTTTTGTTTTATTTTCTCATTCAATTAACTCAATAAGTTGAAAATCTCAACTTTAGAAACGATTAACCCAAAGAAATGATTGCGGTGTCAGTTCTGGAAGATGTGGTGGATACACGGTTACAAATCTGTACAAATTTCGACACAAATGAAATGGCAGATTCCTGTTAACAAGAAAATTGTTTTGATTTTAGTTAAGTCATATCGTTGAACATACAATTTTGGTAATAGAATGTAAGATTTCAATCCTTTGAAGTATTTATTTATACAAAATTACTGAACCTCTTCGTATATCTGTCTTAGTTAGTCTCTGGTTCTGTATGAACTTAACCTCACATTTAATAATACGAATGAATTATAATTTATGAAAACGACTTACATGATAATATTCACGTCATGGATTAATTAATGCACTATACACAGCCGGCTACCTGACACTTAATATATCGCAAATGTTTGTAAAATACCATGTTAATGATGTTTACGAGGAAAGGAATTTAGAAAATGCGTAACTTGTTAACACCAAATAAAATGACACATAGAATTCCCGAAAACGGTATTCATGTCACTGTTTAAATTAGTCGTGTACAAATATTGAAAAATATCACAAAATTGAGTTAATTTCCAAAGAAATAATTAGCGGATTCGTTAAATAAAAAGGTAATTAACTTTATTTGCATAATATACCGGTTGATTCACTACATCATATTAATTTAGTTGAAGAACTAATTTTTTATTATTATTATTTAAAAATAATTGAGACTTTCCAATACTTTTTACTTTGATTGTAAAATAACTAATAGTTTGGCACATCCACTGACAAGATGAAATAAACACTAATTTTAGGGAAAACTTTGTCTTTTATTAGATGAAAAATCTCCGAATTTACTATATCATTTTCATCGGCAATGTCATCATCATCATCAAGATTAATAATTTGATATATTGCTATATCTTGTAGCTTGTTAAGTTTTTCTTCAACCATTTCGAGTATTCCTTTGTTTTCGAACTCCCACTCCATTCGAATAATTCAATAAAACCCCAGATTCGTTGCTAAATCGTCCTCTATCTATCTACACTCTAAAAGTGTTTAAATCAGAGTAAATTTAGGCTTTTTAATCTTTTAAAAACGTCCCTGCAGTTAACTCTGCTGTTTACGACTGTGGTTCAACAAAGAAAACACCAAAAGTTTGGAAAAAAATTTATTTATTTTTCAGCGTTATCTCCTTTTAGCTCCATACACTTCTCACAGCGATGTCAATAAGTTCAATACCCTTTTTATAATAAGAACTGTCAAGGACCGCCTAGGAACAGAAAGTAATCCGAGGGTGCTAAATCTGACGAATAGGGTGGATGGGGTAGCAATTCATACTTTAATTCATCAATTTTGGCCATTGCAATATCAGATATGTTAGCTGGCGCATTGTCTTGATGAAACAACACTTTCTTCTTAGCCAAATTCGGCCGTTTTTGCTTAATTGCTTCCCTGAAACGTTGCATACATGCCATAACATGATTTAGTGAAACAGTCTTTCAGAAACTGGTGAATGATGGCTGCTCTTAGCAGTGCCCGGTCACTCGAAATAGAAGAAACCAAAACCTAGTTGCAACACTTTCTTCTTAGTTAAAAGCGAGTGTATTTGCTTAATTTCTTCGCTTGCAATAAGTTCGTATAATACTCGACGTTGATAGTTTTTCCATTTTCAAGCTAGTCAATGAAAATTATCTCGCGCGCATCCCCAAACAACCGCCGCCATGACGTTGCCTTCAGATGGAACGGTTTTTGACTTCTTTGGAGCCGGTTCTTCCTTTTCAATCGATTACTTTGATTTTGCGCAAACGCGGCACCCATCTTGAAATGCCTACTATGTCTGCTAGCTCGCGAACTTTCATTCCGATTTAAAAAATCATTTTCGCATTTAAGAGCAACTTTGCCATTCCAACAATGAAAAATTATCTAAAAATTTTCTACATTTGACAATCTAAATGTGGAGTTTTTTATTTGGAACGTATTGCTTAAGAGACGATTTAACGAGTTCAATGGAATCGAGATCGGGGTAATAAGGTGGCGATATCAAAGTATTGTTACCATGTTTTTAAAATTATGTCCGCTAATATAATTACTTACCATTATTTTATTTCGTGTTTCAAGGATGAGGATATGTTAAGACATTTTTAGTACTTCAAAAAGTCATGAAAATGTCGGTTTTTTTATCTGATCAGAATTCGATAATTCAAAGTGTTTTGATATCGATCAAGTCATCTTTCCAATACAATCTGACGTGCGAATCTTCCCCGAAATACTCAGGTGATTTCGAAAATATATATTTTCAAAATCGTCGAGACATAATAGACGCGGTATTACCAAAATGGCTGACCACTTGGGACAGCATCTTTTTTTTTATTTTCGTTATTAATTATGTCATTAAATCGATGTATTATTCAATTTATGAAGTCGTTGAGACATTTCAGAAAATTACAATTAAATAAAACGAGGGGCGGTACCGAGATGCAAATTATTAAAATTATCTGTCGGATCTAAACGACTGGGTTAATTGAATACAATTATTGTATAATTAAATCAATTAAACATAAAAAGACACACACACGCAGGCGAATATTTGTTATTGTTTAATAAATATTAATAAAAATTAACCTTCGCACATTTATGCACAACGACCTTCGATTTAAATATTATTATGGACTTGTAAATCTTAAAATTACGAGCTGCGAATAAAGATTTATCACACAAAAATATAAAAAAAAAAAAAAGAAATAAGAGATTGGTCTGTTGACAGGAAACGCAATAAACAGACAGATAGAATACTGATAAGTAGCAATGACATTGATATTGAGTTCAAATGAAACAATAATATTTTGAAACGAAATGTTTGGATACGATTTTAGAAATTGGAAGATCCAATAATCCAGCTGGAATCAAACTTTGTTAATGAAACAAGAATAATGTTGAAAATATTAAAAATACTAGGATTGCTACTTAAATATTGAGATATGGCAACATTGATTTCAATATGTCAAATGTGACATTGTCATTATAAAGTGACAACCGGAGCGTAACGTCACAGAAGTCATATTATTACCCTACTTTCAAAACAAAGTTTTTGAGGTAAGCACGTATAGTGTTTTTGTACCAGAAGGTTTTTTATCAAAATTTGTCAAAGAAGTTACAAATAAATCGTCAACGCAGTTAAAACTTTGTTTGGAAAGGGATCCCTGTCTTGCGCTAACAATGGCGGTGTGTGTGACGTCAGCACTCCTGTGTTTTAAATGTGGAACGTATTCAGAACGTGTTGTCATACGACTTTGAACATTTTCGTCCAATGTTTTTCTATGACTTTCGAATAGAAGTGCCATCTTCTGCAGACAAAAACTTCAAAATAAGTAATTTTTTTGGCTTGAGGAACATACTACCAAGCCGAAGTAAATAAGTAGATGTTTGATAATCAATCCATGTCATAGAAACACAGTAATCTCAATCTACTCACACAGTAGAACTGTCATACAAGCCATAACGTGCTTTAGGTTTGTACTAGACTGTAAAACAGTCCTTTCAAAAACTACTCGCGAAAGAAGAAACCAAAACCTAGTTGCAACACTTCCTTCTTAGCCAAATTCGGCCGTTTTTGCTTGATTTCATCGCTGAAACGTCGCATACAAGCCATAACGTGATTTAGTGAAACAGTCTTTCAAAAACTGCTGATTGAAGGCTGCTCGATGCAGTGCGCGGTCACTCGAAAAAGAAGAAACCAAAACCTAGTTGCAACACTTCCTTCTTAGCCAAATTCGGCCGTATTTGGTTGATTTCATCGCTGAAACGTCGCATACAAGCCATAACGTGATTTAGTGAAACAGTCTTTCAAAAACTGCTGATTGAAGGCTGCTCGATGCAGTGCGCGGTCACTCGAAAAAGAAGAAACCAAAACCTAGTTGCAACACTTCCTTGTTAGCCAAATTCGGCCGTATTTGGTTGATTTCATCGCTGAAACATCGCATACAAGCCATAACGTGATTTAGTGAAACAGTCTTTCAAAAACTGCTGATTGAAGGCTGCGCGTTTCAGTACTCGGTCACTCGCGAAAGAAGAAACCAAAACCTAGTTGCAACACTTCCTTCTTAGCCAAATTCGGCCGTATTTGGTTGATTTCATCGCTGAAACGTCGCAATAAGATCGCATACTACTCGTCGTTGATAGATTTTTCTTTTTCAATGAGAATTATCCCGCGCGCATTCCATAAAACCGACGCCATGACGTTGTCTTCAGATGAAACGGTTTTTTACTTCTGTTGAACTGGTTCTTCCTTTTCAGTCGATTGTTTTGATTGTTCTTTCATCCATGGTTAGGAAACGGTTAATATGCGATATACCCCACTAATAAGTCTGCTATTTTTTTTCAACATTTCTGGAGTATTTGGTGAACCACTGCGATGCTGTTCTTCATAGATCGTACGGCCTCGTTTAAACTCTTCTATCCAACGTGGCGTCTTCTAACTTGAAACATATGCTGTACAGATTGTGTATTTTCTAATACAGTGGTATTTTTGAAGCAACTACCTCCATCTCTAGGTCAGCCAGGTACTTGGATCTCGTATTTTGATATACAGAAATTGAGACGAAATGTATATTTAAAAAGTTATCAATAATTTAACAAGAAAAACATGTGAAGATTTAAGGAATTGTCTTGATTTTAGGTCTCTTTGCTGTAAAATAATTTGAAACCTCCCAAATAGGTTGAAATTAAATTTTTTACATGTTTTAAAAAATAATTACTAATCAGAAGACAATTTATCAAAAATAAAACAGATTTTAAAGAAATTTTTGATGTTATATTCACCTGACTTTCGTAATCGCAGCCATCAACATCGGCCTGTTCCACCGCCCCCGCTTCCAGTAGTAACTTCAACACTTTTTGATCGGTAGGTAAAAAAGCGCCGAAATTAACACCGGCCATTTCGTTACCTTCCAAAAGACATTCTTCCACGTTACATCCACTGTTAATTAACCAAAGAACCGTCAAAGTATGAACGTCCAAACTAATTTTATTCGAATCTTGCGAAGGATTTATATTCAAATCGTTGTTTTCCACTTTAACTTGCTGTTTACTCTTTCTGTGTTTCTTTATTTCGGCGTAAATGGGATTCTTATCGGAAACCGGACTTTTGACGTTAATATTCTCGTATTGTTGTTCCAATTTAGTCAAACTCAAATCAAACTGACAATCGTCGAGATTGTTCTGACTAGTCTCAGTTTCAACGAAACTGGTCTCCAAATTATCGACATCGAGACTTAATTCCCTTTCGTAATTTTTCGTTAATTCTTGTAGGGCTTTCAAATCCGAATAAATTTCCGTCGACGTTTTCTCTAAACTATTTTCGCCTTGTGACAACGCAACGTTCTTCTCTTGGGTCAATTTACACATCAGCGTAGGACATTTTTGATTTTGTTTGTCCGATAAATATTGTTCGGTTCTAGTTAAATGGAAAGCGTAATCGTATATCTCCTGATTATTCAATACTTTAGCGTGTAAAGTATAGTACATAGCAAGGATACAATGTCCTTGGAAAATGTTACACAGATATTTTTGAGTACAATGTTTTATATCTAATAACCATTCGGCGAACGAGTGATGGAATAATCTTATTGTACCCCCTTTCGAAACCACCACCACTCTCCTTAACAGCTGATATCTTTTTTTAAAATCCTCCGCGGTTATCTTAGGATTATAAACTTTGATGATGTCGTATAAAAGAGCGTCGTTTAGAGCGCATTTAGCCGCCAATATGACGTTCAATAGCGGTTGGACTTTAGCGAATTGTCTTCGGTTGAATAACCTCTGACATAACCACAAATATAAACCGTTCAAAGTACCAGGTATTTCTCGCACTTCTCTAAGCACTATGAAATTATCCGACACGCCGTCCAACACTTTTTCTAAATATAAAAAGCAACCGTTGCTTTTTATGTGTAGTTGATTGAGCATCTCGGCCGTGTCTCTACTTATGTGTTGTCGCAGACTGTTCTCTTGGTCTAACCGAGCTAGAATGTACTGCTGCACGTCGCGCACCACTTGAGATTTACGTAAATCGTCCAAACTCAATTTCCTAAAACCGGTAAACATTTTCGCGATGCTTTTAGATTGTTTCCTAGCCGTACAAACTAATAACAACCATTGGGGGAACAGGTGATGGTGATTCGCTAATAATTCCGCTATAGTTTTACTTTGCGACGTCCTTTCGCGTGGTTTGCACCTAGTGAGCGTCGAATTCGAATAAACGAATGAATGTTCGTCGATGGAATCGATGATGATGAATAGAGAAGTCTTCGGAGGGTCTATTTCGAGTAGAGGAAATAGTAGAGCTCTCTTAAGGCAATCGTCCGGATTTAGTTCTATGTTTTTAGCTCTAAGAGCTATCTGGATTTCGGGATCCGATTTTAGTTTTTCCAAATAAGCGTCCGCTATAACGGTGCGTGGGTTTATCGGTAAACTTGGTATAGGAGGAGTTTCTTGGATTTTCTTCGATTCTAAACACGGCGATACGAGATTTTCCGAATAGACGTTACAGTATAAATTTTCTTGAGGTAAATTGCAATTTTCCGAAAGGTTTTGTTCGTACGAAATATTTTTAACGAATTTAGGGTCTTCCGATTTTTGTACGTCTTGAGCTAATTTTCGTCTTATGCTGCGCTCTTTGTGACTTTCGGTGGAATGATTCAAAATCTGTGTTACTAGAGATCTCACGAACTCGCTTAAAGACAAACTCTTTTCGTTATGACCTTGAAGGAAATGATAACATAATAGGCGTCTATTTAAGGCCCTCTGTTGTCTACTAGCCGGTCCTTGGGAAGGCCAACATAATTCGGAGCAAAAGGTCGTTTTACCACATCCTGGACCCCCTAATAATAATGCACCGCAAGTTTTCGAAACTGGTCTCTGGTCCAAACAGTGCGCCAATTTCTGGAACGCCCATTCCCTGCAGTAAAACTTCTTCTTGTCTTCTTGGACCGCCATATTCGAATGTAGTACCACAAAAAAAATATATGTACAATACTTATTTGTCTTTAAAAGGACGTTGAATTCAATCTTCTTCTTTTTTTATACAGTCTTAATGTTTCTGTTACGTATTTCATATAAACTAACAGATTAGATCCTGAGAAACTACATTGTTAGAGGACTATTTCACCTACTGATGCAAGCTCTGTAGTATTTTTTAATTTGACTTAGGTGCCGATGACGTTTTGCCATGGTATATACCGTGATGTAATAGATCTGTAAAAAATTAGATTACATAGCATCATATCGTCCTCATTCCGTGGATTGCAAAAGAAAATTCTTTCAAAAATTAAAAAGAAAACTAAGAATATCAAAATTTTAAAAACCTTTCATTTGGTGAACAAAACCGACCATGTAGTTACCTCTAAACCTTATAAGTCATATTTTTAAGCAAACTAAGGTCAGTCACTGACACACTGTATAGCTTGGTCATAATAACTCCTTCAGCGAATTGCAAAAAAAAACTCTTCTAAAAGCTTCCAGCAAATGACTAAGCATTATAAAATGGTGAAAACCTTCCATTTTGTAAACAAAACCAACCATATTGTTATTTTTAAACCTTAGAAGTCACAATTTTAAGCAAACTCTGGACAAGATTTGTTATATTTCAGTGACACACTGTATAGCTTGGTCATAATGACTCCTTCGACGAATTGCAAAAGAAAACTCTTCTAAAAACTGCCTAATGCCAAATGACTAAGCAATACAAAATGGTAAAAACCTTCCGTTTGTTAAACAAAACCGACCATATTGTTATCTATAAACCTTATAAGTCACAATATTAAGGAAACTATAGATTTGGTTGCTCATTTTTTAGTGATACACTGTATAGAATATATAATATAGCATCATATTGACTAATCCAGTGGATTGCAAAAGAAAACTCTTCTAAAATCTGTCAGAAAATGACTAAACATTACAAAATGGTAAAAACCTTCCATTTGACATATAAAACCGACCATATTGTTATTTATAAACCTTATAAGTCACAATATTAAGAAACCTATCGAGTTTTTGGTCATTTTTTAGGGACACACTGTATAGCATATATAATATAACATCATATTGACTAATTTAGTGGATTGCAAAAGAAAACTCTTCTGAAATCTGTCAGAAAATAAGATTACAAAATAGTGAAAACCTTCCATTTGGTAAACAAAACTGACCATATTGTTACCTCTAAACCTTAGAAGTCACAATTTTAAGAAAACTCTGGACACCGTTGGTCATATTTCAATGACACACTGTATAATTTTGTCATAATGACTCCTTCAGTGAATATTTCAATCCTATAAGTGAAAGTTATACTTGAAGACAGAAGAAATGTTAGACCAAGAAAGAATTAGTTATTGAATTTGATTTGTGGCAGTCTCGCATCAAGAATTAAACGATTTGCAGAAAAATATGTACCAAAAAAAAATTATATTGTATTTGGTAGCTCCATAGCTGAATACATTCCAGTATTACCTAGATATTGACAAAAGGAAGTTGTAGCCTGCTTTTGGCACCTTGTTTCAAGCTACTACAGTCTGCAGAGGGAAATCCAAATTAGTGAGTCTCTTCCCCATCATGCAATGGCTACAAAGTCAGCTACTGTTGACGGGTAATCTTTGATTTAAAATAAATCTTTACATATCTACCATAATATACAAGATCACCATCATAGTTTAACCAACAATCCAGCTTTTACACTGGCTTCAGTGGTCTCCCCTGAGGTTTACTGATAACCAGTCTTTCTTCCTTTGCTATTCAATCATTGTATGACTGTTTTTCCTTCCCCAAAATCGGAAACTTCGTTGAACGATTGAGTATATCCAAATAACTATGATGAGGGAGTTGTTGTAAATTCCAGTCAAAGACTTGCTGCACTGCTTGAAAAAACTGCTGGGTCACTTTGACTTTTTCACCGAATAATTTTATAAAAAGGAATTTGTAAGCACCATTACTTAATTATTAGATCTCTTATAACAGAAAAACATATATTCCAATGTTCATCATGGCATATAGTCAGTGGAATTGTTTTTTTTTCTCTTTAGTTAGAAGTTTTAATGTCTATCGTCTTTGATGATATGTTACATTTATTATACTACTGGTAACCAATCTTTCTTCATTTGCTATTTAATCATCATACAGTCTATTAACATGATTTTTTCCCATATTTTTCTTCTAGTTCTAGTCCATGTGATTCAATTTGGAACATAACGTGTCATTATGATATGATTATTGCTAAGAAACTTTGTTTTTCGCAAAGTTTACAGACTAAATTTGATTTGATTTTTTTTTATAAAAATTGATCATTTTGTTCATATTTTACATACCTAAATATTCAATTTTCACACTATCTAAGGTAGAACTGTGATTAAATAAGAATTAACTACATAAAAATTTCTAAAAATTGCATACAATTAACAAATATCTTTATAGACACTTCAATTTAGATATTCACCGAGTCAAGCTAACAACTATGAATAACTGGAAAGATTATTTATCATTCATAAATAAATTTTAATCATTATTTAACTCCTGTGAAACATAACCATGATAATAGTGAGAGTGAATTTCTATTGTGCTTAAATTGTAGTCATTGTGAACTGTTTTGTGTATTTTTCACTTTTTATAATGATAATTACTTTCACCCTTAATTTGATCGAATATTTTTGCTAGTCTCACACTTTCGTGGATTTAAATACATTTTGATTTAAAATCGGGATATTTAAAAAAAAACTCCCTGATTTGGACAAATAAAATAAAGTACCAAGCCATAGATGAATTAAAGTTAATTAGTATTTTTAAATTTCAAGTTCTATCTAATTAGACAGGTAATATAAATATATATTACGTTATCTTTCAGAAATCGATTATATACTGCTCAGTATGCTACAAAAATTATTTATAACTTCATATATTATATTATCTAACTTATAGATTAAATATTTACAATAATATGTATGATTTATTAATAATTAGAAGCTATTGTAAAAATATAATACCAGCGATAATCTGCTTTCATTAATAAAAAATTAATGAAACACTGAAACATTTTCAATGAAAAAACAACACAAGATATGAAATTTGAATATTTTTAGGTCAATATGACTCATCACGTAAGGAAAAGGTTACTTTGCGGCAAATAAAAACATTCGTGTTAATTAATATGTTTCCCAAAACAGTAAGCTTACTTAAACTGGTAACCACTGAAGGACTGGAAATCTAAACTAAAAGATTTACGCTACCCAGCTCGAGAAGAAAAACAAAACTAAAACTCACACTCAGCTATTTTTGCAGAACTTCCGTGACGATAACAGATTTCAGTGCTCGGTGTTTTCATTGTAAATAGAATAAGTAAATAAATTCTGTCCATTTAACGTAAATATAATCTAAAAATAACTTCGACTTGTCTTGCAGTTGTAGGTGAAGATACACAACACCCACACCAAGCGAATGCAATCAAATAAACTTAATCGAAGTATCTAAGACTTACCTAAATAACATATATATAGGTCATGTGAACACAAAAAAACACCAATAAATCACAGTATTTTTAGGAAAATTAGTACTTTTACTTTAGATTGTTTTATTATTTCATGGTTATGACAAAATTCACTGTCAATGTTTACTAGTCAAGTTCACCGCTAGATGCCGCTTTGGACGTAATATTTTGACAAGATCAGCGGGACTTTTAATTTTGTCATATTAGTTAATCAAAATTTCAAGTAAAGTGACTTAAATTTTGGAAATATTCACGGAAATTCTAATAATTAATATCTGATTAAAATGACTTGTGCGAGATGTGGTTGTGGTGTTTATAGAGCCGAGGATCAAATTATTATGACCAAAGTGTGGCACAAATGTTGTTTTCGATGCGGTGAGTTTATCAATAACATTTATTTAAAAATTATATTCAATAATCTTGTGAAATTAGCAATAACTAAATCAATATATTATGATAACTTTTCACCTTTATCAAAATATGTAGACAAAATAAATCCATTAAACGAATACAAAAGAAGTATTCTTCATTATATTGAATGATAGTAATCTTATTGTCTACTAGATGTCAGGAAGACCTATGTATGAAAATTTATTAATTTGAAATTTAGTTTAAGCATGAGCTATTTATTAAAAATTGTTACAATTTTTGAATTTTTACAATTATATGGTTATTGTATTTAAATGATTTGTTAACACTAGTTATTTTTATTGTAATATATATGAATCAACAGGTTATTTCATAATTTAATTTACAATAATTTTAATTTATTTTTAAGACATCTTTTGAGAGAAATTGTAACTACATTCTGTCAAATATTGTTGATGTAAATAGATTTCAAAAATAGTTGTCAATATTCCGTTTTATTTCAAAATTTTGTAGTAAACTTTTTCAGGTAATTGTAATTGTTTATTGAATAAATATTCGGCTAGACTTTTTCAAGGAGATATATTTTGTGACCGCTGTTATGGTATGATAATTGATGATTTAGAATCATTTTCTCAGCCAGTACACAAAACTTGTCGAGTAGTTTCTTCGCCAAATTGTATTTGTGCAAAAGAAGATACCGGGCATTTAAAAAATACGGTTCCCGCACCAACTTTCAATTATTGTAAAAAATACGATATACATATACCATCGGATTTAAAGGTGATTTAAGTATTAAAGTTTTGTGATTTGTGTCGAATTTGTTTTTTTTTAATTGTGTTTCCAGAATATTTCATCAAAGGCTATTAAATCTTGTAGTTGTTTACCCGATCTCAATAAAGACAAGTCGTATTGTTTTGCTTTCCCAATTCCAAGAGAGGTAGCAAATTACTACAACAGAATTAATATGAGAAGGAGACAGGGGTAAGTTTGATATTAATTATGAAATATTATTATTTAATTACTTTTTTGAATTATTTTTCTTATTAATATGATAATTTGGGATAAATTTATTAGTTTCGATTACGGAAAATGTTAGTACTGGAAAATTTCATTTTTGTTTAAGTTTGAATTGAAGCAAACATGACGTCATAAACATAACCTCAAAATGCAAAACTTCTCTCTTTGTTTCACACTGTACCGATTGATTTTAATTTTATAGACGGTTTACGTAAATGAGTCAAGATTGAAGCGATACTAGATTTTCAATTTAAAGCACTAGATGGGTCTGGTAACATAAATAGATATCAATTCGGTAAAAATGACGCGATTTTTTTGCAAAAAATATTGTTAAATATAAATAAAAACTGGAGTTTTTGAAAAAAATCACAAACTACAAAAAATGTAAAAAAACACAGCAAGAAGCAGCAAAATAAAAAAGAATTAATTAAAATTGAAGTATACAATACAATTTATATACAAGGTGATGTCATAAACATAACTTCGAAATGGGAAACATTTCTCTATGTTTCAAGCTCTGACATAAATAGATATCAATTCGGTAAAAATGACGCGATTTTGTTGTAAAAAATATTGTTAATTATAAATAAAAACAAGAATTTTTTTTTAAAAAATCCCAAAACTACAATAGAGACTTTAAGATATCAAAAAATGTAAAAAATGCACAGTAAGAAGCAGCAAAATAAAAAAGAATTAATTAAAATGAAGTGTACAATTCAATTCTCTATGTTTCAAGCTGTCGGATGATTTTTATTTTATAGACGGTTTACGTGAATGAGACAAGATTGTATTTTCAGTTTAAAGCACTAAATGGGTCTGGTAGCATAAATAGATATCGATTCGGTAAAAATGACGCGATTTTTTTGCAAAAAATATTGTTAATTATAAATAAAAAATGGAATTTTTGAAAAAAATCACAAACTACAAAAAATGTAAAAAAAACACAGTAAGAAGTAGCAAAATAAAAAAGAATGAATTAAAATTGAAGTATACAATTCAATTTATATACAAGGTAATGTCATAAACATAACCTCGAAATGGGAAACATTTCTCTATGTTTCAAGCTCTGTCGGCTGATATTTATTTTATAGACGGTTTACGTAAATGAGACAAGATTGTATTTTCAGTTTAAAGCACTAAATGGGCCTGGTAACATAAATATAGATATCAATTCGGTAAAAATGACGCGTTTTTGTCGTAAAAAATATTGTTAATTATAAATAAAAACAAGAATTTTAAAAAAAAATCACAAAACTACAATAGAGACTTTAAAATATCAAAAAATGTAAAAAAAACACAGTAAGAAGCAGCAAAATAAAAAAGAATTAATTAAAATTGAAGTATACAATTCAATTTATATACAAGGTGATGTCATAAACATAAACTCGAAATGGGAAACATTTCTCTATGTTTCAAGCTTTGTCGGCTGATTTTTATTTTATAGACGGTTTACGTAAATGAGACAAGATTGTATTTTCATTTTAAAGCACTAAATGGGTCTGGTAGCATAAATAGATATCGATTTGGTAAAAATGACGAGAAAGTGAATAATTTTTATATTGGTAACGCGATGATTCTGCTTAGAGAAGCTTAATATTTCTCATTTCAGTAATCCCAAACATCTTTATGCCGAAGATAGACCTGAAACGTCTCCCAGACGTACAGAAATGGGTCCTTGCATTACTATACGCACTGTATCTCCTTCAAGAAAACATCGTTCTTCTAAATATCGTGGACATTGCCCTGAAAACAATCAGGATTACATTGCTAGATGTTGTTGCAAACAAACTCCAGAAAATTATTGTTGTTGCGTGAACGACACGTCGCGATTTCCTAAACAGGAGTGTACTTGTTGTCATATACGCGGATGTTCACCAAATAGAAGGTATAATGTTATCATTATCGCGTGTTTATGGCTGAATTTTGTAAAAATGGTGTTTTGATAACGATAATAATCAAGTATTGATACTAAATCGACAGTATACAAAATCTGATTGTTAAATAACGAGAAGGAGTTCGTTCTTCAGTCAATTTTTTAACTTATAGCCACTCTATTCACCGGATCTATCGCCCCATGATTTTTTTTCCTTCCACAAACTGAAAACTTCGTAATTTGAAACGATTAATATTATCCATAGAACTATGAGGGTGCGTGGTTGATTTCAATCGAAGACTTGCTGCAAGGCGAATGTCTTTCAATGTTCATCGTGGCATATAGTCCGTGGAATTGTTTTTTTTTTGCTTATATTTCTTAAGGGATATAAATGCAACATACAGAATAGCCTAGTAGGTAAATCTCAGGAGCTAAATAATTTTCATTTCAAGGACGACGTCTCCTCCAAGAAAAAGTCCACCTGAACATTGTCCCCGTTGTTGTTCTGAATACTCTAAAAATTTCAATCGTCCCCCGATTCATCGTAGACCATCTAGCGATCCCGATTTCACCGATAATAAAATACACATTTGTTATACCGATTGTCCCAAAAACAGGGAATCAAATAAATGTTGTAAATGTCGTTATCATAATCAGGATTACGTAGACAGTTATCATCATTCGGATCATTCGGAAGACGTTAATGATCGCACCGCCCTCGGTCCCATATGTGCTTGTCCCATTCACGATAATAGTAATCGCGAAAAATCTGATAAAGGGATGCAGAACTGCGTTTGCGGCAAACTGAATCCTTGCAATTGCAAAATTAGTCGGATCAGGGACGAATGTACATCTATATGTATCAGATGTAATCGAAAGGTAAGTTTTCAATAATTTTTTCTCAGATTATTTTTGTACTTTATACGTGAACCGCGTTTATATGACGTAATAATTTAATTTACTGGACAGGTGTAAACGATGAAAATTATGAGAGATATTTGTCAAAATTTTCGTTAAGTTTCGATGGTATTATAGAAATTTCTCGAAAATTCTGAATAATTTATGGAATTTTGGATCTTTTTCGAAAAATCCTCGCAATTACACTGTCTGACGCGCGTTTCGTTAACGAAGTTATCGTCTTCAGAGACTCAAGGAAAACTAAAACCTATTAACTTCCTCGCGAAATTTTACATTAATTCCTCAACTAATAAACTATAGAATGGACTATAAGTAATAGCCCTTTGCCTTTATTAAAACTGTTTTTACATTTAACAAACTCATTGCTTTCAAAATCATCCAACAATTTATTATCGGATACCTTCTTTGAAAATTTTACGTCATTTATGACTTTAAACGATTATAAATGAGCTAGTGCTCTTTAAACCGGAATTTGATCGATGTCTTGGTCTGCCCAACATAATTCTTGTCACATTCATTACATTTAATTTCATGTACGAGGATTGCTAGTTTTGAGATATGGCAACACCGATGTGAATATGACAAATCTATGGATCTACGCATTTGAACTCGAAACTGAACAAAAATTGACTGCATTGAAGCATTTCGAACCAAATGGATATAAATGGAAATACCTGGACGTATCGCCGCTGTCCCATTAGATCAACGTATGACGGTGAATTCTGAATGGTACATCAGCATTTTTTTTGCCAGAAGTGTTTGAAAACATCAGGAAAACCAATCACAGAAGGTAAATCATTCTCCATCAATGCGGGCTCCCGCATATCGGTTTCAAACATTCTAAACAGTCAAAATATGGAATTGATGGATCATCCGCCGTACAGGCTTTGTTTGGCACCTAATGATTCCTTCTTATTACCTCAGATTAAAAATAAACTGCGATGTTAACAATTTTCTACACTTGAAGAAGCGGTTGATGCGTTCAAATCACATGATTTGGAAGTAGCTCAATCGGAATGGAAAAAATGGTTCCAAAGCATGCGGATTGATCTTGATGGATAGTATTTTGAAAAACAATAAAATCTTAGACAAACAAAGTAGCAACCCTCGTACCACTCTTTTCCAAATCTTGTATTTCATCCTAATAGATGTTTCGCCACTTTTCTTTTATTAGGTATAACATAACCTCAAACATGGATAAATATTTTCGGAGTACGTTTTCTTTGAGTAATTTTTGTTTGATTATACTGGAACGCATCTTCATATTACCAATCGATGTTTAAGGTGTATGCTGCTGAAAAAATATGTATATCTAGTGGTCCATTTCATACGAGCTGTTTTTCATGTTATTGTTGTCATAAATTGTTGGACGTTAAAAACGTTTACGAGCACAAAGGCGAAATATACTGTAAAAGTAAGTATTGTATCGTACATATTGAGACAAAACAGAAAGTATTTAATTTTTTAGATTGTTATAACAATTTTACGGGCAATCAGTATTACGGATACGGAGTTTCACAATGCTTTTAAATTTCATTGTTTTGTTAGAACCATGATAAATAAAATTATATCAAAAAAAACTTTGTTGTGTTTATTTATTCCATCTACACTTCCGTCGCAACCAGCAGCACTTAGCGACGTACAAAGAAGATTCCAATAGTGTTAAAAAACAGAAGACAACGTGGAAATAGCACGAGAAGAAATAACTGTACCATCAAGACGATCTCACACCAAAAAGTTACATTGAAGCACCACACTACCCACTTAGTGATTGGAACGAGGAG
Organism: Diorhabda carinulata; assembly: GCF_026250575.1. NCBI lineage: Eukaryota > Metazoa > Arthropoda > Insecta > Coleoptera > Chrysomelidae > Diorhabda > Diorhabda carinulata. The sequence continues at coordinate 12,996,170 of NC_079472.1, read as the reverse complement.
ATGACTCGGAGGAATAATTGGAAGACGTTACAAGCGGAAACTGCATCTAAGGCGTGAGGATACAGTACTAAGAGTCGTCAAAAAACCTCCGAGCCCAACAGATATATCAGAAGACATCGCCAGAAGAAGATTCGAGGAGTAACATTCAGATGAGAAAGCTGAGGGTCTATGAGAAAGAGAAAATACCAAGAGAAGCTGTTTTTTCATAGAATATTTTGACAGTAGTAGTCAGCTGAAGAAGCTGAGGGATAACCTTCACCAACAAAACTGCTGGACCAATGAAGACACCAAAAAGATGTAGAGGAATGAACAAGAGGAGCTGTTGTTTAGAAGATTTGGTGAGTAGTAGTCAGCTGAAGAGGCTGAGGGATAAGCTTCACCAACAAAACTGCTGGACCAATGAAGACACCAAGAAGATATAGAGGAATGAACAAGGGGAGCTGTTGTTTAGAAGATTTGGAGAGTAGTAGTCAGCTGAGGGAAAAGCTTCACCAACAAAACTGCTGAACCAATGAAGACACCAAGAAGATATAGAGGAATGAACAAGGGGAGCTGTTGTTTAGAAGATTTGGAGAGTAGTAGTCAGCTGAGGGAAAAGCTTCACCAACAAAACTGCTGAACCAATGAAGACACCAAGAAGATATAGAGGAATGAACAAGGGGAGCTGTTGTTTAGAAGATTTAGAGAGTAGTAGTCAGCTGAGGAAGATGGAGAATACTTGGGCCATTCCCAATTAATAGGATAGCTTTAGAAGGGTATCCACTCATAAAAATGTGGACCATAATCTATAAGTACCCAAAGGAAAAGCTGCAACACACTACTTTAAAGAAAAAAAGAAGGTATCCCGAAATTTCTATCAAATCCAAGAAAGTATTAAGAAGAGGTAAGTTTCAGTCAGTCGGGCTGGGAACAGAGCTAGAGCACGACCTATAAAGACATTAAGACACCAAGAAAAAGTAGCTGCTGTTCAGGATAGTAGGGAGCTCATATTGTATCGTTCTTTGGGGGGATTGATTCTTGAAAGTTCGGGTTATACAGAGAGAGGTGATTCAGAAAGAAGTTTCCAGTCTCGGTCGAGGTTTGCGACCATAGAACATCAAAGTTTTGTTCATCAAGTTTTATTCACACTACGTCAGTTAATTTTCGTTTCAATATTTCTAGTTTTTTCCCGATTTGTAAAATGTTGCATTGACAATCACCCTTCTAGCGTTACCCCTCGTTGTGGCACCTAAAAATTTGTTAGACCCAAATATTCGTTTGATAAAGTGTAGTTGCAATATATTTTATACAATTTCTGGTAAATATGCACGTAATTGTTGTTTTTTTCCCTAACGAGGGTTTTGTATTCGCTCATAATAGTAATTTATCATTTCGAGAAACGCCCTCGATTTGGTTTTTTTTTTCAAAAAAGGGGGAAAAATAACTGATCGCACATGTGTTTAACCCATTCAAATCGACAATAAAATTTATTACAAAAGATCCACGGATAAGTATATATAGAGAATAATGTTGAAATAAAGACTAAGAAGGAAATCTACGGGCGCTCACTGATATTTTTGCATCATCATGATTATATTTAGAGCAAACTATGATAGCAATATCAACATTTCGGCTTCCATCACTTAACACAGCCCAGAATTTTTCTAAAAAATCATTTAGGTGTTTGAGGTTTGCTAAAAAATCATTTGAAAGTGTAGAAATCATTGTAAAATCATCTAGGAGGCTAGGATTTGATGAAAAATCATTACAGAGGCTAGGATTTGTTGAAAATGTATCTGTGGAGGCTAAGATTTTTTGAAAATGTGATTTAGGAGGCTTTAATTCATTGAGAAATATCTACAATAGCTAGGATTTGTCGAAAACTATTTAGGAGCTTGAGGTTTGCTAAGAAATCATTTAAAACTGTAGAAATCATTGTAAAATCATCTAGGAGGCTAGAATTTGATAAAAAAGCAATACAAAGGCTAGGATTTGTTGAAAATGTATATGTGGAGGCTAAGATTTGTCGAAAATGTGATTTAGGAGGTTTTAATTCATTGAGAAATATCTACAATGGCTAGGATTTGTCGAAAACTATTTAGGAGCTTGAGGTTTGCTAAGAAATCATTTAAAACTTTATAAATCATTATAAAATCATTTAGGAGGCTAGGATTTGATGAAAAAGTATTACAAAGGCTAGGATTTGTTGAAAATATATATGTAGAGGCTAAGATTTGTCGAAAATATGATTTAGGAGGCTTTAATTCATTGAGAAATATCTACAGAGGCTAGGATTTATGGAAAAACAATGTAGAGGCTTGAGTTTTGCTAAGAAAACATCTAAAACTCTAGAAATCATTGAGAAATCATCTAGGAGGCTGGAATCTGATGAAAAATCTTCTACAGAGGCTAGGATTTGTTGAAAAATTATCTGTGGAGGGTAAGATTTGTAGAAAAGGTGATGTAGGAGGCTTTAATTCATTGAGAAATAGCTGCAGAGGCTAGGATTTATGGAAAAACAATGTGGAGGCTTGAGTTTTGCTAAGAAAACATCTAAAACTCTAGAAATCATTGAGAAATCATCTAGGAGGCTGAAATCTGATGAAAAATCTTCTACAGAGGCTAGGATTTGTTGAAAAATTATCTGTGGAGGCTAAGATTTGTAGAAAAGGTGATGTAGGAGGCTTTAATTCATTGAGAAATAGCTACAGAGGCTAGGATTTATCGAAAAACCATGCAGAGGCTTGAGTTTTGCTAAGAAATCATCTAAAACTGTAGAATTCATTGAAAAAGCATTCAGGAGGCTGGAATCTGATAAAAAATCTTCTACAGAGGCTAGGATTTGTTGAAAAATTATCTGTGGAGGCTAAGATTTGTAGCAAATATTTTGTCGAAAAACCAACTAGGAGCTTGAGGTTTGCTAAGAAATCATGTAGAATTAATTAAATGTGAAAAAAAAGAGAGAGCAATAAAAAAATGGAGGATGCTAGAAAATATTTCAGAACAGTGGGAGTGAGAGACTGGTGGAATAAGTAAAAAAAACCGAAAAATCTAGAAACAAAGAGTGGAAGATTTTGAAGCCAGATGCCAGATGATCTGAAGGGCTGATTAATATATATAATTAGAAAAAATTATACAGTACTGACAATTTTATCATAATACACACATTATCTGAATCCGGATTCCCCGTCGTGAAACTATGGGCGCGTGTTTTCACATCAGATGCAAGCTTACAAGTTGTGCTCAGTCTGGTACGTTGAAAACGGTGAGATTTTTCCATAGTAAACATCGTTATTAAAACCCAGTCTCAAAAAAAGTTTCAATAGTAAATATAGAGAATCCAATATGTCCAAAATGATTCTAATTATGTTCAATACATCAATACACTTTTATAACCGAAGATTCTGCAACTCAAAAGCTTGACATGATTAATTGCTCCGTCTATCTCATATTCCGTCGTGAAATTAATCTGCAACACTTAACCGATCTTGGAATCATGTTCTCTTCACAAAATCATATTTCAATACCAAGCTGTATATAATTTACTCTGTAATATCAGCCTACAAAAATTTTCCCTCGTATATGAAGAAATTTCATGATTTAGTTACTTTAATCTATTACCTCGGAGAATTTTGTGTTTCGATATTTATACGGTATATGCATAACCGCCCGAGGTAAAGTAATGGAAACATCTCAAAGACATCTAATTGCTCGTTGTAGCTGGTTTGAGACAAATCGAAACTGATTTCAAATTCAGTACCTCGATTCTATTGCAGTATCATTGTTAAGATACCTAAACGCCCTAGGGAAACAATTCCGGAAAGCGTAGTATAGAAATCGGCAAGGAAGAATCATTTGTTAGTCCCTTTTACAAGGGACATCCGTAAAGTAATGCGTCAAGGCCTGGATTTGAAAATTTACAGATCGAAATGGTAGAATTTTTTTCAATATTCTTCGAAATGCATCAATACACTTTTGCTATCGAGATTTCCATGCGTTATAAGCTTCCTAGAAGGAGATGTCCCTCTCAGTGATCTCTTGAAACGAAGGAAAGAAAATAAGTCTGGTGGGGCTAGGCTAGTGCTGTAGGCCGGTTGAAATATGACGCTGATCTGTGATGTCTAAGAATCCCCACATACGAACGAGTACCAAGCTCTAAGCTCTTACATGGTGCACTTTTTTATGAAGTAACTTTATTTTTTGTTGCCCAATAAAAATACCCTCTTTCAGCTGAAAAAAGAGTTTTCTTTGGTATTAGAACCCTTCAGTCTCTTTATGCCTTTGGATCTACAAGATGCACATCCTTAACACTTTGAGATCTTGGTTGAAATTCGTACTTTTCCAGCCAAATTTGCCTCTCATTCACTATACGACTATGTAGTATTATTTTGTAAACTTTTTCTGAGGTCTCCATCATCTATTCCATCATATACAGCTCTTTAACTTTCAATCAGTCAATCTGTAAGGAAGAATCATTTGTAAGTACCTTTTACAAGGGACATCCGTAAAGTAATGCGCCAAGGCCTGGATTTACAGATCGAAATGGTGCAATTTGTCAATATTCTTCGAAATAAAGCCCTCATGCATCAACACACTTTTGCTTTAAGCTTCCTGGAAAGAGATGTCCTTGAGCGGCCCCTCTCAGTGATCTCTTGAAACGAAGGAAAGAAAATAAGTCTGGTGGGGCTAGGTTAGGGCTGTAGGCCGGCTGAAGTATGACGCTGATCTCGTTTTTCATAGTGGTGAAGCTTCCAAGAATCTTTGATCTCGGGTTTACCTCGACCGCGCTCCAGAAGCTCGAAGCTCACAGCGATTTGTATGATAAAAACGCTGCGAATAATAGAAATAAAACAAATTTACTTGGAGTAGCTGTTTATATAGAATAGAACCAATACAATAATCAATTTTAAAAAAGTGTGTACTTGGTTCTTTAACACACCTCGAAATATTCTGTAACTGCATAGTCATATAGACAAAGGCCAAATTTCAGAGAAAAGAAGAATAATTGTTATAAGGTTATATATTAAATAACGTCATCGAGAATCCGACACTGTATTTTAAGCTCTAAAACACATCTCTGATATTTGAGTGAATCGCACTGAGAAAAACTAAAACATATATTCGAATCGTTTCAATTTCTGTTTCTGGCATATTTGAACGTTAACTCTCTATATAATATGAATGCTTTAACTTTAGCGGGGCTTTTCCAGTTGTTCAATTCATTCTTTATCCCGCTAACCGGGATCCGTACAAATCAAGTGCTTTGGACCGCATTATAATGCATATATAATGTTATATTGCAAAAAAAGTTTGAGGCTGTGTTCCGACTCCATCAAGGACATTTAATGGAGTCGAGCATTACAACAGAAGGAGGAAGATTTAATATTACGGATTTGTGGTTGGTTGTGTTGGCAATGCGGACGTCGCATTATTGAAAATGTCATGATTCTATTATCTATGTATATATATATGTAATACAATTAAATACACGATGTGACAATGCTGTCACGTTCATTGTCATCTTATCAAATTTGATTTAAATGAAGTTATGACTTTTTGATTATACGTCATTAGTAAATTTTCCATAAATCAACAGCAAAGAAACATAAAAATATATCTATATGGAGATCAGGATTTGTAGAAAAGTTGATCTAAGAGGCGGCGATTTCTTTAAAAATTATTTGGAGAGGCTACGATTTGTTAAAAAATATCTATGGAGGCTTATACTTGTAGAAAAGTTAATCTAAGAGGCTTCAATTCAATAAAAAATCTTCTACTTAAGCTAGGATTTATTAAAAAACTTCTATGGAGGCTTAGACTTGAAGAAAAGTTAATCTAAGAGGCTTCAATTCAATAAAAAATCGTTTACTTAGGCTAGGATTTGTTAAAAAACATCTATGGAGGCTTAGATTGTAGAAAAGTTAATCTAAGAGGCTTCAATTCAATAAAACATCTTCTACTTAAGCTAGGATTTGTTAAAAAACTTCTATGGAGGCTTAGACTTGCAGAAAAGTTAATCTAAGAGGCTTCAATTCAATAAAAAATCTTCTACTTAAGCTAGGATTTGTTAAAAAACTTCTATGGAGGCTTAGACTTGAAGAAAAGTTAATCTAAGAGGCTTCAATTCAATAAAAAATCGCCTACTTAGGCTAGGATTTGTTAAAAAACATCTATGGAGGCTTAGACTTGCAGAAAAGTTAATCTAAGAAGCTTCAATTCAATAAAAAATCGCCTACTTAGGCTAGGATTTGTTAAAAAACATCTATGGAGGCTTAGACTTGCAGAAAAGTTAATCTAAGAAGCTTCAATTCAATAAAAAATAGTATACTTAGGCTAGGATTTGTTAAAAAATATCTATGGAGGCTTAGACTTGCAGAAAAGTTAATCTAAGAGGCTTCAATTCAATAAAAAATGGTCTACTTAGGGTAGAATTTGTTAAAAAACCATCTATGAGCTTAAGGTTAATTGAAAACTTTCAATAAAGTGTAGAAAATGTCGAAAAACATCTAGAAATTGATGTAGGAACCTATGATTCATTAAAAAGTCACTTATAGAGGCTAAGATTTGTTACAAAATCATCAAGGAGCTTGAAATTTTTAAAGAAATAATCAAAAAGTCTATAAGTTGTTAAAAAATCATCTAGGAGTCTTGAAATTCATGAAAATCATCTAAAGAGGCTAGGATTTGTTGAAAATGTATCTATGGAGGCTAAGATCATCTACAGAGAGTGTGATTTGTTGAAATACCATCTAGGAGCTTGAGGTTTGTTAAGAAATTTTATAGAAAAAATAATTTTAGAAGCTTCAATCAATAACTAAAACATGATTGTTGATAAGATTACCTAGAAGGCTTTGATTTATTGAAATATTTTTCTTAGCTATGGTAGGAATCTACTCGACGAATTATTTGCTATTGTATTGTATTATTAGATAATCATCTTCAGAGGCGAAGATTTGGTGAAAAGGTAATCTAGGAGTCTAGAATTTGTTGAAAAAATGATCTAGGAACTTGATGCTTGTTAAAGTCATTCAAAAGTATAGTATAAATCATCTAAAAAAATCTAGAAAGCTATGTTTGGGTGAAAAATCGTCTAAAGAGGCTAGGACTTATTGAATGATCATCTATAGAGGCTAGGATTCCATCTATAATCATCTATAGAGGCTAGCATTTCTTAAAATATCATATGGCGGTTGGAGATATGTTGAAAGCTTGTTTTAAAGTGTAGAAGTTGTTGAATAATCATCTGGGAGTTGAAGATTTGTTAGAACATCATTCATAGAAGATAAAATTTTTTGAAAAATCATCAACGAAACTAAGAATTATTGAAATGATGAACTATGAGGCTATAATTTGTTAAGAAATCATCTAGGAGGCTAGGATTTGATGATAAATCATCTACAGAGGCTAGGATTAATTCAAAAATTGCTCTAGTAGTTTAAAATTTATTAAAAGTTATTTAAAAGTGTTGATAAATCGTCCAGGAGGCTAGGATTTTGATGAAAAATCATCTAGGCGGCTATGATTCATGGAAAAGTTATATATAGAGGCTGGAATTTGTTAAATAATCATCTTATTATCATTATCAAGAATTGTTAACAAGATGTTCTTGGAGGCTATAATGACTTGAAAAATAATCTGAGAGGTTTAGTTTATAAAAATTATATAGAGGCTGGAATTGATTCACCTATAAGGGTGAGGTTAGTATTGAAAATTCAAGCAAGATATGTTGAGGCATCTTTAAAATTAACCTGTAAGTTAAGAATGTGTAGATTACCAAGGAGGTTAAGCTCCGTTAAAAAAATAATTCAAGAGGCTAGGATTTTTTGATAAATAATCAAAGAGGTTGTAAAAGCATGTAGGAGGTCAAGGATTGTTGAAGGGCGACCTAAAAGGCTAGAATTTCTTACAAAAATCATATAGAAGGCTAGAATTTGGATGGAATAAATGTAGCATTTGATAAAAATTCTTTGTTCGAATAAATAAAATCGAGTGTATTTTTTTAAATAAACCAAAATAGCGTATTAGTACACATCCACGGCGTCCGCCTTACAACGAGTATCATATTAATCTTCAAGCTTCTGCGGTTGATGTATATTATATTGGATATTATAACTAAGGAAAAACCTAAGCCCAGGCTATAGGTATATAGCGCCCTCTTTATCTCGCCCCGCATTTAATTCTGCTTTTCCTTCCTTCCCGCATACATATACATATATATATACAACAAACAAAAGCTCTCTCACTAAGTTTTATTGTGTCTATATTAATTAACGGCTTTGTAATTGGGATTTAGTACGAATTTTTCGACGTACCAAACGAACATGATATTGAAAAAGAATGGTAGTAACACGCTTCCAACAATAGTGAAACTAAAAAGTGAAAAATTTTCGAATGGATCCACGGAAACACATTTTAAGCGACAAAATCGTTATTTGAAAATATCGACAGAGGCTAGGATTAATTGAAAAACCATCTAGTGACTTGAGGTTTGCTAAGAAATCGTTCAAAACTGTAGAATTCATGGAGAAAGCATTTAGGTGGCCGGAATCTGATGAAAAATCATCTACAGAGGCTAGGATTTGTTGAAAATGTATCTGTGGAGGTTAAGATTCAAAAATCATTTAAAACTGTAGAAATCATTGTAAAATCATTTGATTTGATGAAAAATCATCTATAGAGGCTAGGATTTGTTGAAAAATTATCTGTGGAGGCTGAGATTTGTAGAAAAGGCGATGTAGGAGGCTTAATTCATTGAGAAATATCTACAGAGGCTAGGATTTATCGAAAAACCATGTAGAGGCTTGAGTTTTGCTAAGAAATTATCTAAAAATGTAGAATTCATTGAAAAAGCATCTAGAAGGCTGGAATCTGATAAAAAATCTTCTACAGAGGCTAGGATTTGTTGAAAAATTATCTGTGGAGGCCCAGATTTGTAGAGGCTTAATCCATTGAAAATATCTACAGAGACTAGGATTAATTGGAAAACCATTTAGTGGCTAGAGGTTTGCTGCGAAATCATTTAAAACTGTAGAAATCATTGTAAAATCATTTGATTTGTTGAAAAATCATCTATAGAGGCTAGGATTTGTGGAAAAATTATCTGTGGAGGCTCAGATTTGTAGAAAAGGTGATGTAGGAGGCTTAATTCATTGAGAAATATCTACAGAGGCTAGGATTTATCGAAAAACCATGTAGAGGCTTGAGTTTTGCTAAGAAATCATCTAAAACTGTAGAATTCATTGAAAAAGCATCTAGGAGGCTGGAATCTGATAAAAAAATCTTCTACAGAGGCTAGGATTTGTTGAAAAATTATCTGTGGAGGCTGAGATTTGTAGAAAAGGCGATGTAGGAGGCTTAATTCATTGAGAAATATCTACAGAGGCTAGGATTTATCGAAAAACCATGTAGAGGCTTGAGTTTTGCTAAGAAATTATCTAAAAATGTAGAATTCATTGAAAAAGCATCTAGAAGGCTGGAATCTGATAAAAAATCTTCTACAGAGGCTAGGATTTGTTGAAAAATTATCTGTGGAGGCCCAGATTTGTAGAGGCTTAATCCATTGAAAATATCTACAGAGACTAGGATTAATTGGAAAACCATTTAGTGGCTAGAGGTTTGCTGCGAAATCATTTAAAACTGTAGAATTCAGTGAGTAAGCATTTAGGTGGCCGGAATCTGATGAAAAATCATCTACAGAGGCTAGGATTTGTGGAAAAATTATCTGTGGAGGCTCAGATTTGTAGAAAAGGTTATGTAGGAGGCTTAATTAATTAGAAATTCATCTACACAAGCTCGAGTTCGTCAAAAAACCATCTAGGAGCTTGAGGTTTGCCAAGAAATCATGTTGTGTAGAATTAATTAAATGTGAAAAAAAGTGAGAGAGTAGAGTTTGTTAAAAAATTTTCTAGGAGGTTAGGAATTGATAAAAAATCATCTATAGAGGCTATGACGTATTGGAAAATTATCTAGGAGCTTGCAGTTTGTTAAGAATACATTTGAATGTGTAGAATTTGTTATAAATTTTCTCAGGAAGCTGGGAATTGATGAAAAATCATCTATAAAGGTGAGAAATCATTGGAATGTGTAGAATTTGTTGTGAAAAATTATCTAGGAGGCTAGAATTTTCTGAAAAATCATTCCAAAGGGCTAGGATTTGTTGAAAACCCATTTATAGAGGCTAAGGTTTGTAGAAAAGATGATCTAATATGTTTTGATCCATTAAAAAACCCTCTACAGAGAATAGGATTTGTTGAAATGCCATCTAGGAGCTTGACGTTTATCAAGGCTACGAATTGGTGAAAAATCTTCTATAGAGGCTTGAATGTGGGAGCTTACGACTGATTACAAAATTAGATATTCAATCTCACGTTTGTTTTGTTTGCCATACAAAAATAACAATCATTATGATGGCTAATACATCTCATCAAAAAATTAATTTGTTGCTTTTTCTACAGTGTTGCTAGAAAAATACTAATCCAAGTGAATTTTCCATAATTAATTCATATTATTTTTAATTAATAAACGTTTAAACCAGAACTAATTTATCAAAATTAAATTTTTCCCTAAAATTTCAAGCTTTCTTTAATCATCTTGATGCACGAAAGAATTAAAAGACGTAGAGGAGAATGATTAAGATTTTCTTAGGCAGGAAATAAGTCAGACGTGGATCGAAATAATGAAAAGAGTGAAAAGAAAACGACAGGCCCCTGGGCTCGGGTGAAAAACAGTTTAAAAATTTAATTATCTTGACATAAACTGCGGAAAAATCGGTAAGTGGAAAAGCTCTTTTCAGAACCAATTAACTTAAAAAATCAAGCGACGTCTGTTTTACTTTTTTCGTTTATTTAATGGTAGTAGAATCGGGGTTTTATTTTATGCTTTTTATGACCCAAAAAGGGAGAAATAGTCGTTTGCTTTATTTTGGATTTATGTAAATGTAATTATCAAAAGTTGTGAAAAGAAATAACACGAATTATTTTTTTTTTTAATATTCAATTGAATTACAAATCAAGCACAAAAAAGGGCAAATCCTTGGAATTTCTGAGCAGTGAGTGGGATCAAGATGCAATTAAGTGCATTCCATTTGGGAAAACCTCAGAAAAATCTTTGTAGTAGTTATGAAATTGGCCGAAATTATGTATCCTATAGGTTTTCGAGGTCGCTGAACACGAATATCACAACAGAGATGACCTGCAATCAATAAGCTTGAAAAACAAACAAGTGTTTGTTATAATTTCATAACCAGATGCTTTTGTGGATTGTTTTGAGACTTCTAATCTTCTAAGAAGAATGTTTAGAAAACAGGTTCAATTAGAAGTTATTAGAAATATTTCTCCTTTTCTTTCTTTTCTTGTATTTCTTCGTTCATATCCTTATAAAAATCCCCACGGGCCGTTTTCATACATCCACAATCCCTCTTTAAAAGCTGCATAAACAAGTTTTCATCGAGGGTGCTTACGATATACAAAAAAAAAATAAAAATTCAACTGGCATTTCCAAACGATACGTCTATTACGGTTATTTGGTATGTTACATAATTTGAGTATGGTTTATTCTACGAAAGCATCCGAGTTGAAAATTGGAGAGAAAACACAAAAGGCTGAAGGGTTCAAGGGTTCTAATTGATGATAAATTGATGAATCTTTGTATGTAAATTGTGTATGCCCATGAATCGAAACTAGAGCTACCAACCAGAGACGTATTGCAATTTTAACAATTTAAACAGAAAAAATCAGTCTCATGATTATTTTAACGAGAGGACAGAAGAACAGTAAAACAAAAAAGGAAAAGGTAAGATAAAGGAGACGGAAAGATAAAGGAAAATACAATAGAAAAGTAAAATAACAGGCAGACAGATTGGCAGGAGGATAGAATGAAGGACATATAGATAGAAGAATAAACAAAAGAACAGTAAAACAAAAAGGCAAAAGAACGGAAAGACAATATGGCAGAAAGACCGAAAGATAAAAGGAAAGGATAATAGGAAACTAGAATAACAGGAAGATAGATTGACAGATTGGCAGGAGGATAGAATGAAGGACATATAGATAGAAGAATAAACAAAAGAACAGTAAAACAAAAAGGCAAAAGAACGGAAAGACAATATGGCAGAAAGACCGAAAGATAAAAGGAAAGGATAATAGGAAACTAGAATAACAGGAAGATAGATTGACAGATTGGCAGGAGGATAGAATGAAGGACATATAGATAGAAGAATGGACAGAAGAACAGTAAAACAAAAGGATAAAAGGAAAAAAAGACAAAATGATGGAAGGGTTGAAGAAGGACATATAAATAGAAGGATGGGTAGGAGATCAAAACGAAAAATAGAAAGACAGTAAGATAGAAAGACGAAAGCCAAAGGACAAAAATGTGAAAACACAAGGCGACGGAAAGAAAAAATCATAGAGTGGCAGAAGGTCGGAAATACAGAACGATCCAAGGAATAAAGGAGGATGTACTTAAAAAAAGGATAAAAAAGAATGACGAAATGAAAGGAGAAGAAGGAAAGGAGGATAGAAAAATCTTGTGATAAAATGACATAATGACAAGACAGAAGGACAGGTGGACAGTGGAAGAGGATATGTATGGAACAGTTAAGCTGAAAGTTCAAATAACTGAAAGAGAGAAAGACGAAAATATAAAAGGACAAGAATATTGAAACATAAATGGACCAAAACTAGAACATTGGGACAGAAATTTAGTTAGAAAAGCAGGGAAACCGAGAGCTATAAATACAGAAGGAGAGTGGGATATAAGGAGAGAATAACAGGAGGATGGAAAGTTAAAATGATAAAGCGACAAAAAAATGAAAAGAGAAAATGATAGAGTGACAGAAGAAGAGAAATATAGAAAGATGTGATAATAAAATGACAGAATGACCAGACAAAAGAACTCGTGGACAGAAGAAAGAACAAATAGTAAAAAACAGAGACAGGATATGAGATTAGAAGAAATAAAGAACAATACAATAGAAGTGTGAACGGATGGGAAAGATAAAATGACAGAAAGACGGATAAACGAATAAAAGAGAGACAGAAAGACGAAAATATAAAAGGACGAGAATATAGAAACATGAAAGGACAGTAGATAAGACAATTGGGCATAAAATGACAGAAGACATGTTAAGAGAAAGATAGGATAGAACAACAGGGAGATAGGGAATAAGGCAATAAGTAGAATGACAGAAGAACGGACAGGTGGAATGTGAGTCTTTTCTTCAACTAACTCATGATTGGCAGTTGTAACCCCTTATCCAGAAATATAAATATATCGAAATCGTTGGATGAGGAGGGGGAAATTGATGGAATAGTCACCGCGTTTACCCGATCTTAACTTATCAGATTTCTCGTTGGCAGATGGCAGAATTATTATTTCACATTCAACAATTTTCAGTTTTTGTGATTTTTCGTACCGAAATTATATGAAAACTACATTTATTCATAAAAATATGAAATTATGTGATGAATTTTAAATGCATTCTGATTAGTTATTTTCTATATAAATAGAACGTCTTCTATTGATTGCTGATTTATATCCGGCTCGAAGGACCAGACGATGTAATTGTAATAAATAGCACATTTTACTTTGTACATATAACATTATATACTAAATATGTGTTTTTTGGGCGAGTTAGTCCCTGTATTATCCGACACCCAGATAATACATCATAAGGTGCGAGCCGAATATCACAAATGACAATTGAGTAAATTTGTAGCCATATACCAGGATTAGAAATTTAAATTTGTTTGACGAAATTAAAAATAACTGTTTAATATGCACGTCGGCAGGTTTTTGTCACGGTTTATTAACTTCAGATAAAAGTTAACAGTCGGTTAATTGCTGTCTAATGGAAATCGGGGAGACCCACTATCAAAGCTCAACTTAAATTTATGGGTACGGCAATGTTTAGTAAACAATGCTACTAACGAGAGTCGTTGAAGATATTTATTAGGGTTTATATTTGATTTGATTGTTCTTTTCATTTAGTTTTTGAACGGTAAACTGTTTGGTTCCTCGGTGATTAATTAATTAAAGATGGCGTGAACCTGCTAAACTACAATTCTAAATAAAGATCTGATTGGGTTATCTGTTTAATTTGAATAATTTCAATGTGAAATATGATACCGAATAGAGAAACCTTCCAACGAAAATTCAAGAATTTTCTCGACCCTTTGTCCCTCAATTTTAATTTAATATTTTTCCACGAATTTAACTGGAGGAAGACATCTTTACGTAGCCGTTGCATTTGACAAGTAAAAAATTATATCGGGGTGTATTTAATTATTCTTTATTAAATAAATTAGTTCTTATTCTTTCCCCCAGTCGGATTTGAAAAAGGGCCGGTTCTTCAGCTTGCCCAAAAAGGACCGTATTAAATTCGTTTGAAAGTTTATAAGACGTTGGATTTGTATAAAGTGCAGGTAGATGTTTTTTAATTATTTAATTTATTTAATTATTGATTAGTTTCGGGGTATTTCTCCTTTTTGATAATGCTGCAAATCGAAGAAATTTCCAACACCACTCCTACTGCTTATTAATTGCACTGTTTCATCAACATTTTCACATAAATATTTGTCTGTTAATGATTTTTCTTCACCATTAAAGGACCCTATTGAGTGAGAATTAGTTTTTCCTACTATGTTTGAGGTAATTTTTTATATTATTAAGTTTGAAGACACGTTGTTTAGTACTATCTTGATAGTCATCAATAGTGAACGTTTTCATGTAAATATGTAAACAATTGATCATTGCAAAAGCCTTACTCTAACCAATATAAAAGCTGAACTAGATTTAACTCTGGGTGAGAATGCTCCTTCGTTATTAACAGTAAAATATTGGGTAGCAAAGTTTAGACGAGACCGTACGATCTGCGAAGACCAGCATCGCAGTGGTCGACTAAACGAGGTGACAACTCCAGAAATGTTGAAGAAAACCCACTGGATGATGGTCGACTGGAAGTGTGCTAGCTACCAGACATAGTAGGCATTTCAAAAAGTGCATTACATCGTATAAAAACTGAAAATTTAGAAATGAGAAAACTTTGCCTGGGATGATTGCCGCGTTTGCTCACATTGGACAAAAACAGCGTTTCCATCGAACGTTTGGCAATGTTTCTTAGAAATGGAGCCGTTTCATAACCATGGATGAAACGTGGGTCCATCACTTCACGTCCAAATCAAAAGAACAATTAAAACAATGGATTGAAAAGGGGGAATCGACTCCAAAGAAGACAAAGACCGTTCTATCTGCAGGCGTCGGGTTTTTAGGGTGCCCGTGGGATAATTTTCATTGACTATGAACGACGAGTGTTATGCGAATATATTGCAACGTTTCAGCAGAGAAATCCAGCAAAAACGGCCGTATTCGGCTAATAAGAAAGTGTTGTTATTGCAATGGCCAAAATTGATGAATTAAAGCTGGAATTGCTACCCCATTCGCCAGATTTAGTCCCTGCAGACTATTTTCTGTTCCTAAACTTATAAAATGACTCGAGGGTCGAAGATTTTTCAATAAAAAGGGATTGCGTTGCAAAATAAATATATTTTTTCCAAAATTTTTGTTGGGTTTTCCTTGTTGGTCCATATAAAATGCAAATAATTAATTTAAACAAAAAGTTTATACGGATTTGTAGACCCCGAGATACTCGCGCGTTTTTAAACTGAAAATAAAAAAGGTTTTTCGTTTTGGTAACGCCGAAAAGTAATACGTAATAATAAAATCCAACCCCGTCCCCTTCAACGTTACCAATATACTATATCCATTTTAATTGATATACATTTAACAAGCGTATCATTATGACTATTATGCAATGGAATGATCGATCGTTATGGAAAGCGCACCTTTCCGATTCTACGATCGATCCCACTGATTATTGTCGATTTCCCATTGTCGTTTGCAATGGCAACAAAAGCTCGATGACAAATCAGATTTTATTTGTGTGATTGATGATAGGAAATCGCTGAACTCGATTCTTGAAAGGTATTGACGATGGGTTATTGTCGAGAATATGTCACTTGTACATGGTTTTTTTGGATATAGCGAAATTTTACCTTAACGAATTCATTTCGAAACGAATCCAGTTTGAATATTTGTCACTAGCTTGCAGAATGTACTACAGAATGTCCCTTAAATACTTTGAGTTAAGGACGAAATATTTACAAGCAATAAAAATTTCTTCTTTCATGACAATGTTCGTGTCCACACGCTTTCCAAGGCTACTGTACAAGAATGTGTCTTCACGGGGATTTAACACCCACATTTGTTAATACGGGTAATTATTTAGAATTGGGGCTGCGGGCAAAAATCGTTCCAAAAAAGTTTTCACGCATTTGGGGTTGTTTCTAAGGGTATAAATAGTAAATTTAAGGCGAGGGAGACATATCATTTTAGACATTACATGCTACAACTCACATATAATACATCAATGAAACCTAACCTAACCAATTCTTAATATTTACCATCTTGGTTTGGTTAGGTTAGGTTAGGTTAAGTTAGGTTAGGTTACGTTTCATTGATTTATCATATGTAAGTTGTACCATCTAATGTCTAAAATGATATGTCTCCCCCGCCTTAAATTTACTATTTATACCCTCAGAAACAACCCCAAATGCGCGAAAAATTTTTTGGAACGATTTTTACCTGGAGCCCCAATTCTAAATAAGTACCTTAATACATGCTAATTAAGCAAGTTGTCAATGCCAAGTCATATTTTGTTAAAGACCGAAACCAGTTTTAAAATCTATTTTTCAATCAGAAGAGACCTAGAATAGATACAATTTGGCAACAAAAACATATAAAAGGTTCTAAGGAATACGAAATTAAAGAAATTTATAATAAAAATATAAACTATGTGTTTGGGTAATCTACATGTGGACGTTTGCTTCATAGACTTAAGTCTTAAGGTAAACTTAAAAGAAAAGTCTATTGGAGTCAGGTACGGTTTTTGTACCGGCCAGGGCAAGTCTCCTCTTCGAGATGTTAAAGAAAAGTGGTGTTAGAGGTATCAGCAGTTGTGTTATTTTCTGCTTTAAGGCTATGCGTCATGGTTATTCCAGTAGCGACAATTTTGCTTGTTGACATGACTATTGATGTGGAAGTGAGCCTCATCAGACAATAACACTAGTTCTTTCTATAAAAACTTTATTACAAACGACGCTGGTTGTCTTCTAATGACAACAAAATATCTAAATTTACATCGTCGCTTGCAATGTTGCTTACTATGTTTGTAGCAATTACAGATCTTTCAAGAAGTCTATATCCATGACCTACTTACATTTGAATTTTCATCCTTTTTGGTTAAAGGAACCTTAATAATAAAATTAGTATCAAACTAATTGCAAGAGTGACACAAACAAAATAAATGATTCATACTATTCAACTCTGAAATAATTTCGAAAATGTACCGTTTTTCGAAGGAGAAAACAACTACTTTCCTGGCTAATGCCTTGACTAATATTCAATTACAACTTCTCTGAAGATCGTGATCGCCCTTTTTGTTTATATTACCATCTCCAATGGCTCGCAATTACAATGAGAGGTTCGTAACCACTGACTAGTTTCGACGTTACTATGTCTCATCAGAGGTTCAACAACTCTCGTTCATGATTGAGACCCGGACTGAAGACAACGTCAAAGAGCGTCGCTCTTTTGTTTATACAATTAAACAGTCCTCAGTGAACAATAACTGGCGCCATTCATAATCTAAGCAATCAAAAATTAATGAAAATTCCTATAGTAACCAGAATTTTGAATTCTATGAGTTTAAAAATTTTTACAAGCTTTAATAATATGAAAAATCACCGGAAATCTTAATTAATTATTGTAAGTAAAATTTCATTGTTATACATTTATACATATTTCTTATTTGACCATAATTCCAGTCCCAGGCGATGAATATATAAGTATTCGAAAGCTCGGAAATATATTAGTTAGTACACTTTGGTGTTTCCTTGCAACGTTCCCAAAAAAAAACCGCTCATTATATATATATATATATATATATATATATATGAAAAAAATCAACTAAAAATTATTTTGGATAATAAAGTTGGTTTAAAGGCATTGTTCCACTTTCTCGCTCCTCCACGAACGGGCGTCTATGATCCCGGCAGGAATCTGACACCCTTATAAAAGCTGTCACTTGCAGAAACTCGTCCTACGAGGGCCGCGATCCGATCCCTTCGGGGTCCTTTTCGCATTGGGGCACGTCACCGCTGGACTATTAGTAATACGATTAACGCCCGTTTTTGCAAATACACTCGGTGTACACTGATTGATTTTTACCGCATCCGGCACAATGGCTATTGTTTTTGACTCGTTTCAATTAATAATACGCGATGGTCTTATTGGGCGCTTTGCTTTTTGTAACATGAACGAAACCGACAAAAGATATAAAATAATATATAAGGATACAAGAAAACTGAGGTTTTCTGGGAAAATCACCATCTACGTCAATGCATTTTTGGAAGTGAAGTTTATACAATTTAATGATGGAACGCTCTCAACGAGTTATTCCATCTATTATATTATCTTCCACAGCAGTGGCTATTAGAACTATTACATACAAAGAAATAACTATAAACGAAGCAAACCAAAAAGTACAAACGAAGAAAGTATAAATAAAAATCATAGACGTAACCTAACTTTACATGATGCACGTGTCATTTCTTTAAATCAACGCTAAGTGTATGGATTTCCTTGATGTTTTTAATTGCTAGTACAGCTATAGTTTATTTCAGAGAGGTATAGAATAATAAAACCTCATTAGGTATGCAAAGGGACCACAGAGTGACCCAACGAATACTTAAACCACTTTCATACTTTAGCATTGATTTCATTGTAAAATTCTTTCTTTTTATCAAGTACAGGTACTACCACCCGGGATCAATTTATGGGTTTAGCCTATTGTTATCCATTCCCAAACACTGAAAATAGTGTGCCAAAGGCGTGCTGATAGGATACTCCTAAAAACGAAAGCCGAATCTGAAATAGGGTTGGAATGAGGCAGAGGCATTAATAGAAGGTTAAACGGTACCTGTTAAACGCAAAACGTAACTAATAATAATCTACTACCTAAGTAATCCCTACCCAATATTTCAAGACCTACACCTATTGCCGACACCAAAATTGAGCCGAACTGGATAGAATTCCCCATTTTATTACTCTATACCTTTCAAGACACTGAAAGATCGTTCTGCCGTTGAAGTAGATAGTCAAAAATAGTTGCAGAAGTGTAAACAAATGGGGAAATACACAGACTTGAATTAAGAAACCAAATGCCGTGTGGATATTGATCTTGAACTTTCGTAGTTTGTTCGGGGCAGACGTGTCTTGGTAGCTGATTCCACAGTGCTCATGAACCACGTCTGCCTGTCGAGGAGGTCTTGCAAATACTTTAGGGGTTCTGCTGGACAGCTCGAAAGAGGGCTAGTATCGGTAAAATAGAGTCTACGCTCTAACTGTCGAAACTTCTGGTCAACTCTGGATCGCCTATAAATCGAATTGCTCTCTTCTGTATTGAGTCGAGCTGTGATGCTTGTGAGCCGAGCTCCAAATGTGTGAACGATACTCCAAAGATGGACGAATCTGAGCCTTGTAGAGATTTGGAAGCTGTTGCGGAATATATTTCTGTGAAGCGAATTTGCGGTGATTTTAGTTGGTATGGCTAAATCCTGAGCTGCAGTACCACCGTTTTTTGTAAAAACAGCAACCTGGGTCTTTGCTGCATTAAACTCAATCAGATATTGTCCACCAAACTTCAAAATGATTTGAAGATCGCTATTAATGGTGATGATCTGTTACAGTCAACGGATTTGGGTGGCAGAGTTCATTAGGACGGTTGATTTTAACGACTACACTGATATCGTCAGCTAAGCTGTAAATCGAGTTTGCAGGTTTGTCGAGTAGATGCAACACCAGCGTTCACCTCAAAGGTTTCTGAAGTGTTTCCATCGATAGCGACCTGGATGGATCGATCTTCGAGAAAGTTACTAAGCTAGACAATAAACCTTACGATCTTAACGGCACAACAAACTCTGTCAAAAGCCTTCGATATGCTCTAGATTCCCCATATTTATCTATAGCTTCAGTCCATATGTTGGTGATATAGGCCAGGAGATCTTTGGGTGATCTGTTTACAGAATCCGTATTGATTATTGATGATAATGTTATTAGACTGAAGATATCTCAATCTAGAGCAAAAAATGGAAAAAATAGTTAATGCAATGGAAGCACCATTCTCTGGAAAAGCACCAAAAACCATAACAATAAAATTTTTTCGATCATATCGACTTTAGCTTTAATCATGTATGTAGCAGCATTGATCCAAAAATATTATGGTTTATTATTTACTTTCTATAATAATTTCCTCGTGGTCGAGATTAACGACAGCCACCTGTTTGTAGTTATCTGAAAATATGTCCGGTATTGGTGTTTGAAATAACACAAAGCGGAAAGCGATATATATATATGAAAGGGAGTATTTCCTTTGGTCACTTTTACACCCCCGTCAAAAAATCAAAATGAAAAATAACACCGTCAAATGCACTTGCGTTCTGACGCAAGGGAGAAGTCGACTTTATATTTTCGTGTCGCTTTTCTATTAAGTTGTGTTTATTGTACATTGAAAACGGTCGTAGCCACTGATGAACAATGTCTTATCTACAAAAGATTCTAATATATTTATGTAATGTATGGAAAATTTCTTTATTTATTATATTATCCACCTGTTTATCTTGTTTCATAACCTAACTTTAAGATCGTTTCCATGAGAGATGATTCTCCCTGAAGTAGCACGCAGCTAACCTAACCTAAAATATTGAAAATCCCTACCAAATAGTTCAGTAAACTTTGATCTACTCCGTATATTAAAATTAATATGGATACTATTTTTTTTTTGACAATATTTATATGTTTCCAATTAGTTCCAGCCCACCCTTCATCTTTGGTGTACAATACGATGCAATTTATAATTGTAACCAGACAGACATAGAAATTTTACACACAATAAAAATTTCCGCCGTACCAAATAAGTTTAAATTAATAAATATAAAACATTTACGAATGATATTGAAAGGGACACGCTTCCTAGATACCAGCACCGGCTTTCAAACATTTGTATAATTTATAGGAACGTTTTGATTTTATTAAAATCAAAACAAAAAGAAATGCATGTCAGTGTAGTCCTTCATTTTAAATACTTATACTTTAACATATGAAAACCATATTTATATTTATCACTTGTAGTTTTTACTGCTTAAAATGATTCCAAGATATTAATAAAATCAATATTTAAAAAATTGGGCTACTAGAAAACGTTCAAACAACTGGGTTGTATCGATGTATTACATCACTCAATCGTATGACTAACACACAGATGGCGCTGCCATTGTCAAATCCTATATGACGTTTATTAAGTACCAACTTCCATATGACTGTGGGTGAAATTTCATGACATTTAGATTATTTATAAAAAAGTAACAGCCATTTAAGTAAAGGTAGTTTTGTTATTTTCAAAACATCGCATTCAGAACAGTTTCGTGTGTAAATTAAGCATTAATTCTTGGCGAAAAAAATACTGTGCAAGCTCAGCGATGGCTTCAAAAGTGTTATCCGGACTCTATTCCATCGAAAAGAACCATTTATTATTTGTTTGCTAAATTTAAACCGATCATGGTGAACGTTCTGGTCCTCCGACTGAATATTCTGTCAACTGTCATCAACGAAAAATATTACGTGTGTTACCAGTCTAGAACTTGAAAACGTTCAAACAACTAGGCTGTATTGATGTAATACATAACTCAATAAGTCATGTGACTGACACATAGATGGCGCTGCCATTGTCTAATCCTTTATGACGTTTATGAAGTACCAACTTTCAAAAGACTGTGGGTGAAATTTCATGACATTTAGATTAGTCATAAAAAAGTGACAGTCATTAAAGTGAAGCTATTTTTGTTATTTTCTAAATAATGAATTCAAAACAGTTTCTTGTGTAAATTTAGCATTAATTCTTGATAAAAAATACTGTACAAGCTCAGCGATTGCTTCAAAAGTGTTATTCGGACTCTGTTCCATCGAAAAGAACCATTTATTATTGGTTTGCTAAATTTAAACGTTGTTTTACTCACAGTTGATCAAAAACAACAACGTGTTGATGATTCTGAGCAGCGTTTGTACATGTTTAGACGTAATAAATTAGATTTTTTGCGTCGATATGTGACAATGTATGAAACTTGGATCCATAACTTCACTCCAGAACCAAAACAATCATCATCTGAATGGAATGCAGTCGGTGAACCATGTCCGAAGACACAACAGTCAGCTCGGAAGGTTATGACTTCAGTATTTTGGGAATATTATTCATCGACTATCTCCAAAAGCGAGAGACAATCAATAGCGAATACTAAATAGAATTGTTGGATCGTTTGAATGCAAAAATCAAGAAAAACGGCCTCATATGTCGAAGAAAAAACCACTGTTTCACCAAGACAATGTCGAATTGAATCATCATCCACCAAACCGATTTGACTTAAAATGGGTGGGAAGGTAGCTTAGAACCAGAAGGCAATATTATACTTTTTTTTACCGTTTCTGCAGAACATGACATCAAAAATCAACGCAACAAATAGAAACGAAAAATATCGAATCGATTGAAGTAAACTGATGCGTACGACGAAAGTCAAAGAAAAATTCGAAGGTGAGGAAGTTTTCATTCCGAGGATCTCGATGTTCCCAGCCGATTTGCCGTTTGAGTTTTCATTCGCCGTGACCGTGACATCAAAAGGCCAATCTTTGAAAGTGTGTGGTCTGAATCTATAAAATCCATGTTTTTCCTATTGGTTCCCAAATATTAATTATCGTAATAAAAAATTGAGTATAACAAAATCCAAAATCTGAACAAAGCTCGCTGGTTTAGCTAGTAAGTATATTATATTGTAAACTCCGGATCTGTATGAAACGCATATGTCTTTTCATCCTTTTGTTTGCGCCTTTTTTTATACATTTTCCACGGTTACATCCCTTGCCTTCACTACCACCCCTTCTATTCGATATACGATTTTAATGAATCGAAAGACCATTGGTTACAGTCAAAAATTATTTTCGGTTTACATATTACCCCATCATATCACCATGAATAACATTTAGTACAAAAAATAAGGTTTTAAAGGCAATTATTATTATTTTGTTTCAAAATGCACACGTTTTTATTGGCTGAATTGTATCGATTGCTGTTAATATTCTCCAACCAACTTGTTTTGATTCGAAAAGTAATCAGCCATCATCCAGAATTCGTCTTCTGATAATGAACGTTTACCTTTACTTGAAGGATGTTTTAGTCCAGTTGAAAGTCCTTCTAAGTGAGTCCCTCTGGTGTTATAATGTCCTTGTCTACCCATGCTTAAGTTATCTGCAGCAACCCAGGTCTCATTTAAATAACAAACCTTCATACTTTCATACCATCAGGTTCATTAGAAGGACATGTAATGGAATATATGGGATAGTTAAACTTTTGTATGGGGCTTATTAGCTTTAGTCTTTTTCTTGCTCTATCTGGTACAACAGCCGATTTTTGGACCATCTCCACGAAATTCATTCTGTATCGATGACGATTGGATCCAAAAAACCAGCTCGATATGGTGCTTCATCGCCAAAAATCGAAGCGACTGCTGTTGGTTTAATCGTTGGAAGTCATAGAAAATGTCAAACTTTATAATGACAATGTCAAATTTAACATATTCACGTCGGTGCTGCCACATCTCAAAATTCAAAGAACAGTCCTCAAATTGCGATCAAGTCTCAATATATCCGGATTTCTTCCCAATCGAGAAAGTTTAAGACGGAAAAGGTTGATAGAGATACAGAATTTTCTTCTAGCTCATCTTAGGGCTCTTCAATTTTTATTGATTGTTCGTGCTTTTAAGTATATTTCCATATATAAATGGTGTGAATATTTAAGAGAAATTAAATTAGAACAAGTAATTTTCTCATCAAACATTACTTAACTATTTCTATAGTGAAGAAACCCGATAAGACTCAATTTAATCGAATAAAGAATCCGGATATATTTTGGGGAAACTATGACTTCGTCATTTAGTGGTCCATTTGTAATATTATACTTTCGAAAGCGCGTGTCAAATATTTGCAGATACTTCAGATATTTCGCGAAACATATGTCGGCAAATATTTGTTTTACAATTATTGATTCATTTTGGATACATTTCTATTATTTTTTAATGTAAATTGATCTGAGACAGCTATAAGTAGATTTATTATTATGGACATAATTCGATAATTTTAGTATTTAGTAAAAAATAAGATTTCTATACTAAATTAGAGGAATTGTATGTTCTTAAATACAATAAGTAATTTCAAAATAATTACTATAATCATAGTAAAAAAGATGAGAGTAATTTTCAGTATATATATTCGATATTATTCAAATTAATTCATTCCACTATATTGAATATTCTGTCAACTGTCATAAACAACATATATCACATGTGTCATTTAGTCTAGGACTAGAATACGTTCAAACAACTGGGTTGTATTGATGTATTACATCACTCAATAAGTCGAGTGACTGACACACAGATGGCGCAGCCATTGTCAAATCCTATATGACGTTTACGGTACCAACTTTCACAAAGCTGTGGGTGAAATTTCATGACATTTAGATTGGTTATAAAAAAGTGACAGCCATTTAAGTGAAGGTAGTTTTGTTATTTTCAAAACAACGCATTCAGAATAGTTTCGTGTGTAAATTAAGCATTAAATCTTGACGAAAAAAAATTCTGTGCAAGCTCAGCGATGGCTTCAAGTGTTATCCGGACTCTATTCCATCCAAAAGAACCATTTATTATTGGTTTGCTAAATATAAACGTGGTCGTACAGATACCGATCATGGTGAACGTTCTGGTCGTCTGTTTGAATAGTCTGTCAACTGTCATCAACGAAAAATATCGCGTGTGTAGTCTAGAACAAGAAAACGCTCAAACAACTGGGTTGTATTGATGTATTACATCACCCAATAAGTCGTATGATTAACACACAGATGGCGCTGTCATTGTCAAATCCTATATGACGTTTATTAAGTACCAACTTTCAAAAGGCTGTGGGTGAAATTTCATGACATTTAGATTGGTTATAAAAAAGTGACAGCATTTAAATGAAGCTATTTTTGTTATTTTCTAAATAATGGATTTAAAACAGTTTCTTGTGTAAATTTAGCATTAATTCTTGTTGAAAAAAATGCTGTACAAGCTCAGCGATGGCTTCAAAAGTGTTATCCAGACTCTGTTCCATCGAAAAGAACTATTTGTTATTTGTTTGCTAAATTTAAACCAATAATGGTGAACGTTCTGGTCATTCCATTGAATATTCTGTCAACTGTCATCAATGACACATATCGCGTGTGTCATTAGTCATTTTGAGTATTAAATTATGCTCCCATCTGTCTATGAACCTAAGTAAGTCATCTGTCACATAAGGCAGCCATCTTGTGTGATGTGATGTCTTTAGGAATTTTCAATAAGAATAGGACAGTCCTCCGAACCAAATCTGCCCGACTGTTTTCTGATGTCACAAATTAGACGAAATAACCTCACTTTGAGGTAAAATTTAAACAAATAACACAATAAATAATGTGGTTTCTGTCACATAAAAATCAATAATGAGGTGAATAAAATTTGAGTAGCTTGTCGAGTTTGAAAAAAATGATAATCGCAACATGAGAAACTGATCCAAGAAACTAGAGTTTCTGGAATAATAGTTTTGGGGATGGCATCGCATATCTAATATTATTTTTGGTTAGCAGAAAATTTTGATTGGGATAGAATCGTCTAAAGTTAAATTTTCAGTGGTACTACTACTCTGCTTGTACCGCGACAGACCTCCACGTCCATCACAGCATCATTTAATAACACGCTAAAGCTCGGCCAAAAACTTTTTTAGCTGAATAGTCATTGACCTATATATCTTGGGGATAGCAGGCGTTTTTGGCACGAAGGACATCGTGGTCATAAGGATATAATTTGACTTTTTTTGTCTCCTGCGCTTTTACGAATTAACAAGTAATATCTTTAACTGAAAACACACAATCAAAGATAGAGATTATTTTAGAGAAAATCCTGGTGCAGAATTTAGGACCGTCTGTAATTTATTTATGCCACGTTTCAGCGAGAGAACAAGCTCTTCTAACAAATTAGCTGCATTCTTACTCCCTAAGTTAACTCTAGGTAGCAAAAACAAGATCATTCAAGAAAGATTCATCAGTTATATCTTTTATTTTCCTTATTTCTTGAAGCTTGACTCGAAATTTCAAAAGATCTTTTGGATATTCCTCCCACGGCAAAAGTTTTGTTTTACTCGAGTTGTCGAGCTAGAATAACTGTGATGGCTTGGAAAACTTCCATTGAGGATATTTTCTCAAAAGTGATTGAACAATTTCCACGCCTCCTCTATGAGAGAGCTTATTTTTTCTGAAAAAAACATTTCCAATTACACCAATTTGTAACTCATTTGAAGAGTTAGGTTAGAATTGGAGCGAAGTAGAAAACTTTATGAGCGGTTTGATTCGAGGCACCCCAAATGCGGTGGATCAGATTACATTGCTACGAATCAAATAAAAAGTGAACCGGAGCAATGGATTTGTCCGAGAAAGGACTTGGAGACGTTTGGATCCCCTTCGAAACGATGTAGCAAATGATGAAATTGATGATAAAGGCGGAATATGTAACTTAGAGTTCACAATAATAATCCAATTATGTGTTTATGGCTATGACTTTGATCTTGATCTTAGACTGAGACTTATGCGGTGCTACGTTTGGTCAGTGCTTCTTTACGGGATGGAGGGTTGGACCCTTAAGGTAAAAAACATCAACAAATTAGAGGCATTCGAAATGTGGGTATATCGTAGAATCTTGAAGATACTATGGACTGCCAAAGTGAGGAATGAGGATATTCTCAGGCGTATCAATAAAGACCGTGAACTCTTTAACATCGTGAAGAAACGAGAGATTGCATATCTTGGCCATATAATGCGAGGCCATAAATATTAATTCCTTCAGCTGATAGTCGAGGGCAAGATTGAAGGTAAGAGAGGATTGGGACGGAAGAGGATGTCATGGTTGCGGAACGTGAGGCAGTGGACGGGTATACAAGATATTCAGACATTGATCCATACCGCTAGAGTTAGAGAAGCCATGAAAAATGTGGTCGCGAACATCCATTAATGGATAAGCATTAAAAGAAAAGATGTAGATGGTTAGACGAAAATATTGATATCGATATTGGATTCACAATGATAGAAACGAATATAATAATAAATTTAGTGACAATGACCAAGTTTTCGATACGCCTCGTAAAAACGATTATCCACGCCAAAATTATTCCTCGGCCAAAATGTTATCGTAATAGAAATAATGAAAGTAAGAGAAAGAGAAAAGGAGCAGCAGTCTCGGGTGTTTTTGTGCAGCGCCATGTGCTTTTATAATCTTATATTAATAATTCAATGTTCCCTCTATTATAGTAATAAAGTAATATGTCATAAAGAAGCCCGATGGGACCAGATGTTGGAGATTTAATATCGTCCCCCTTATCGTTTCGTCCGTCTTCGGCCGTGTTCGGCATCCATCGGCGGATGTAACACTTGAAATCGACGCCGGCAGATAATGGGAATTATTAAAATCCAGCCGGCAATTGTGACTTCATTTCCGGATTTATTTCACTTTTATTGGAGTTTGCGACGATCGTAATTTCATAAGGATTATTCCATAGATAAATTTAATTAAATTCTCATCGACACTCGATTCTAAAAAGATGATTTTCGATTTATTATCTATTATTAAAAAAAATTATATTAATTACAAACATACAAAATAGAAGTAGAAAAAAGAAAATTAAAGCAATGAAAGACAAAAGATAGTGGAAATGGAAATGTACCATTCGAAGAAAAAGAAGAAGCATCGGTTTACCACTCTCTATTTCTCTCTACTCATTTCTGATTAGCGTGTCCAGCCGCGAGGAAATAGAGAAATATAGAGAATGGAAAACGATGTTATTTCATTCTCTATCATCTTTTCGAATCCACTTAAACAACCCCCTCACCTTGCTCTCTTCCTCTTTAATAACTATATACAGGGTGTTGATGCAAAAAATTCGGGAGGGAGTATATGACGTGAAAATAATACTGGGTGATAAAAAAATGTCTCATACGAGTTACCAATTTCTTTCTACATTTTAATGTTCTACAGTATGTAGTTGAATTAGAAATGTTTGTTCGTGTTTTAATAACTCCTGTTAGCATTTTCAATAAATAATCACAATTTATGATAATTTTCTTCAGAATTTCAAATTCTACGTATCTCCTAATCCTTAAATTTCATCGAGTTAAACAAGGAGTACCTTTTTCCTAAAAATCGATTGAAAAATCCATTATTGCTATCTTTAGATTGTGTACAGGTTGTCCCTGTAAAAGTTACGTATTGTTAACTATTGGGCATGAGCCACTCCTGGCTTTCAGATAGTAGTGTAGAATTATTTAATCCGTCAAATACACTACATGAACATACGTAATCATCCATTAAAAATTCATGATATTCGAATTTATAATTTAGAAAATATACTTGAATATAAGTTCTAATTTCGCAACTTTAAATGCCTATAACTCATAAACGAGGGATCGTATGAGAAATTTTTTTGTCACAGCATTATTTTCACGTCTACTCATTTCCGAATTTTTTGCATACAATCCTGGAATACCCTGTATAATAAATTCCATATAATATTTGAAAAAGAATATACAAAATAGAGAAATGATAACGAGATGAAAAGTTAGGTTAGGCTAGAACGTTAGAACGTTCAATAAACACTGCACACGAACATTGTACCAATTTAGGAAAACAAAAATATTATAGGTTAGATTTAGTTTAAAACAATGAGTCCGGTCCAAATTTGATCGGACCGTGTGTAAACTTTTTGCTAGTAAAAAATTCAAATCAACCCAACAAAAATAAAGCCATTGAATGATATTTAATAACAGATAGAAAGTAAAAAAAAAAACTATTCAATTCAAAACTCCACATTAATGCAAATTAGTATTGACACACGATTTGCCTGTAAACAGAACTATGTTTTGTAGTGAGCTCTGTATTGGGGACATATCAGTAGCGTAGACGTATCGCAAATATGGTATTTGATATATTTTGGAAAAGCGGCTTAAATTTATCCCAATACTTTTAATTTGACATGCAATATTAATAATTATTACCACACATAAAAGTTATGATATTTTCAATTTAAATCTCCTGCTAAAACACTTTTTACCAATATGGCGGTGTTCTGACGTCAGTACATAGTAAACTTGTAAACAATTGACGATATTCTGTATTGTTTATTATTTTTTGTCCTTTAAATATGGTGGGAAGTCTTATGTTATTTTATTTTTTATAATATTTTAAACAAAATACACAGTTTCGTAGTTAGAACACTTGTTTTTAATGCTTTACACTGAAAGGTTACTTGTCTTCTACTTTTTTATAACATCCTATTACCTACATTTTTAACATATAGTGCCTCAGTGTACTAATACTTCTTTGAAACTACTGGGAAAATTATTAATTCACGTACCTATAGAATAAAAGACTTTATAATCAAATTATTACAATAACGAAATGAATTTCTCCCCTTATTAACACTAATATCATAATTACATGAAAATCTTCCCATTTCTAAATTCAGCAGTACAAAAATTACTGATTGCAAAGAAGCCTATCAACAAATTAACTTAAAAGGTCTCTGGGGGCCAGATCTGGAGAATACGGTTGATGTGGAAGCCCAATTTATGCGATTTTGTCATATTTTTCATTGGTGCACTTTCTTTGTCTTCCAAAGGGGCAGTTTCTCCTCGATTTCGTTCTCCAAACTCTCCAAGAACGTTACCAAATAGTTGATGTTCACGATGTTTTCCTTTTCAAGAGAATCGTTAAATACTATACCATGTGCTTCCCATGCCAGCCACTTGGTGAGTCTTTCCAAACTTTGGAGTCGATTCATCACGTGCAATCCACTTGGCTGATTGTCGATTGGACTTTTGATATGACATTATGAAGTCATTTTCTGTTTATTGTCACACTTAGACGTAAAAGTTTGATTAAACTCCTCCAAACATTTCTCTTAAGCAACAGCTCGTTGTTATTAATCTCTTGTGAGCTCGCGCTTCACCTACTTTGAATCTTAATATTCATCCACGATATGTCCAACAGGCTTCTTCGATATCTTTAAGTTCGTGGACTGTGGGGGGTCCACAGCGTGCATCGACCTTGAAGTTCATTTCGCTTCACTTAAACCTAATAAATAATGTTTTATTAACACACAAAAATCTTTTTTATAAATTTTCTCCACTCAAATAGTATGATAGCTGTCAAATTTATACACGTGTTTTTTGGGAATTAATTCTAACTGGAACTACCAGTAGGGCCATCTATGTATCAGCCCACGTACTTTTGCAAGCTGGAACTACAGCTTATTATGGTAAATTCACGTATTTACTATTTAGTGACGTCAACGTTGAATATTTCTGGTTACGGTTAATTTTTTAATTTAATGACTTTCTTCAATTAAAATTATGTTTTAAACAAACAATGACGAAAAATTGTTTTAGGAATTTGTGAGATTTTTAGTAATGAATAAAAATCAGTATGAATTTATTTTTACAACTGTCAAATACCTTATTAATGTACAAGTGAATATTAATTTGCTCTCCGATAATACTCAAATCAATATTCGGTGGTAATCTATATAATAATAATAATTTTGATTCTATTTACTGTCTATATCCTTATATCGCTAATTTTTTTTAATAATGACGTATGTTATAAAAAATTCCCTTCTCCGTTGTATAAAAAGCGCCGCTGCGGTAAATATTCGAAATCTATACACGTCCAAAGGGTAAATATTGTGACAAGAACCGAGGGAACACAACCCATTTTGACTGATTAACATATTTGCATATACATATCGATATATAACAAAAGACAACACGATAGAAACCTTTAAAATAAACATTTACGTTGGGCTTGTTAGCATAAAATGAAGTCAATATTTAATGTTTCAGAATACTATGTATTTTTTGAGTCTTTTAAATTCGAATTAACTTAACAATCAAAATATTTTGATAAAGACTGAAAGAGGTCGAACTAATTTTATAACAAATAAGACCTAATATCAAGGAGGTTTATCAAAAAAAGCATTGGGAATTCACCAATCATATAAACTCTCACAAAAACGACAATAAATGATACCCTAGCAGGTGCTGGTTTGCTTCACATGTTTTCTATGAGGATCATTCTATGGATTATGGATCTGGCGTTTTGAGAACTGGAAATAACTTTAAAAATCGTTTGGTTTCGTAAATACCACATATTGCTCAAAATGACCAGTGTATTAATTAAAAAACTGATTTAAATAAACTTGGTGTGGTTTTTGCATTTCTTTTAAATATTTGAAAAACAAATTATATTGAAAATCAACGTCATCAGTAACCAACTAACCTTACATAACCTATAATATTCTACTTCATTCATAACGACTTAACCTATTCTAACCTAAATAAATTCAATCTCATTCATAACGAAAATTTATATACGAGGATTGCTACTTAAATTTAAGACAAACAAAAACAAATATTTATAATTGGATACGGTTTTCTTGAATTTCAAAATTTACTTCATTATTATCAATACATCTTTGCATGCATTTGAACGCTTCTTCAGGTATAGAAAAACGTTGACCTTGAATTTTTTTTTTGATCTGAGAAAATAAGTGAGTAGTTTGAATTAATGTGTGAGAGCTTGCATTTTCGAGGTGGAGAATGATTCGTCTTCAACAATTGGCTTCCTTGATTTTTTAAAACAAATGCTGGTGTACCATTCAGAATTGACCTTTCCACGTTTCTCTAATGGAACATGGAGACATTACAGCCGATTTTGGACGAAGTAATTCATTCTGTAGCGAAAAGAGACCACGATTGAAACTAGCAAAACACTGTTGCTCGAGATGGTGCTTCGTCGCCAAAAGCTGAAGCGAGAAGATCGGCAGTTTGCTGTTGGTTCATTCCAGGTCGAAAGTCATAGAAAATCATCGTACGAAAATGTTTAAACGATTTAATTCAATTTTTCGTCCGACTCTATGAAGGCAATGCAATCTCGCAGCAGCAGGAGTCAACAAATATTGGTTTTTGATTATGTTATTAAATTTCTAATGTTTTTAAACTTTTATATGTATTATGACATTGCACTTTGATCAAAATTTGTCTTCAACGATGACGTATTCGAAAGCTACACTACACTAGATCAAACAGCGGCTTATAATTACGTCATCAAAACTAATAATGGTCCGGAACACATCCCATCAAGAACCATCAAAACCACTATTCGGCCTAGAGACCATTATCCTCAGGATCTCTGCATCTACAAGAACTTTTATATAACGGCGACGTAATGGCCACGTGTCATTGCTATTGCGGTAGTTGTACATATTATACATAAATGTCACTTACATGTCTTTGGAGATGGGGTCGCCGGACTGGGAGTCATAGGATATTTAAACGCCGCCTTAGGGTATAATTGCTATTAATCGTGTGTGCGTTAGACAGCCTGGCTGCCTTTGCATGTTATGGACACGATAATGAGGCACAAGAAGCGGGGACCGTTTATATGCATCGTCGGTTTCACAAGGCCTCTCGAATATCGGGACCTTTTCTTCTTCATCGTCTCCTTATTCTCTCTCATTCCCTCTTCGACCGCTAGCCAACCGTACCGTTGATCATAAGGTTATATTACTAGATTATGATTTTATTTTCAGATTATGTCCGTTATCAAATAAATTTATTCGATAAATTAGGAAATTTTACTTTAAACGTCCTACTGATTTTATAATAAATCTTTTCTATACAGAAATTTGTGATACAGTTAAGTAATCAAAAACAATCCTTTTCACAGCGGCGCATCATCATCAATTACCTATTTATTATTATGAACTCTAACCTCATTAAGTTATCGTTACTATAAATTGTCTGTGCTTAGTATTTCTGTCAGTTTTATAGATTCAACTTCAACCCCATTAAGGTATCATCTTCAATTATTTATTCGTCTAGTACGCCGGTCAGATAAATGTAACTTGTAACTTTAAATTATTAAATCCTCAGTTTGCTAAATAAATTTTTTAAAAAAGCAAGTTGAATTTGTTTCTTTGATATTTCATGGTTCGTAAATGCAATTTTATTTTTTTTATCGTATTGATGACCTTTTAGTCTATTTTCTTAATACTGAAATGTCTGCCCTATGTACACAGAGTCCCCATTAGTACAAGGCACTTGATATATAATATTACTTCTTTTGTTTTTTGATGTTTTAGATACTAATTTAGTGAAATATTTGGAAAATTGTTGGGAAAGTCCTTGTACATATGGTAAGGAACAATGTTTTATGTTTTGATGTTTAGTTTCTGTTTTGTTTTTTCATTGATTATTAAAGTTAGAGATGTAAATGTACTTTGTAATCTGTATAACACTTTCTGTTGTATTTGTAAATTTCAAATAATAAAAAATAGTGTTAAATCGACACAACTGTCCGCATTTATTGAATCGTACAACAAATTTTTCACTCGACTTCTTTTCACACTAATATTCCACAACATAAAGAAAACGATTTGTCACTTTTTAAAAGGAAGATCATTTTCAACGCTCCAATTTTTTACAGCGAATTATTAAATGTTACCGTCAGGGTGGTCTCTAATCAAACCCTAGAGGGTTAAAAATTCTCAAAAGCTTTTATGGGGGCTTGTTAAGAGCGATTAAGTTTTTTTTTTATACATTTGTTTGATAAATAGTTTGTTTTGTATTTTCTATTATGAAAATACAATGGTATACGAAAACTACCCTTAAATTTACAAAATCTTGTGTGAAACGAATCACTTTCTCATTTCAGAAATTGCCACAATGTTATAGTGGCTGAATTCACATCATAATAAATCAAATTCATACTTTCAACTATTGAACTCAATTTCTAGTAAATCCCGTTGACGTTAAACAAAACTCTCAAGCTCCTGTCTTTAAATACAGACATAAATCCGGCAACACTCACGAAAAATCAACATAAGTCTGACAACGCTGTCGAAAAAGATTAGAACGAAGCATGTTCGTGCCTCAGACAAATATGTCTGTGTCATGATAACACGTGCTTGTCGAGTAGACGCTTTTTCAGAATGAATAACCGATATGAGCTCAACAGTGTGGAAGACATACTAGAAATTGTTAAAAACGGGCTCTGTTGGCGACGCGCCGCGTTTTGGACGACCGGTATCTTAACCAACTAACGGCGTGTTAGTTGAGCAGCCGAACCAATCTGCAGTGCAGCTAGAACTTCAAATATGCATGAACTATCGAATTTATCGTCCGCGTCTTCTCTTTCACGATGATCATGATTTTGTGGTCGATTGAAGCAACCTTCAAGGTCAAACGGCGTAACTGCGTGTACTGGATTGACCAGAATCCTCACGTCTTCATTGAGAAATAATTAAACCTGCCTTGTGTGTGTGTGTGTGTGTGTGTGTGTGTGTGTGTGTGTGTGTGTGTGTGTGTGGGTAGCTATCGTTGGTTCGTACTAGATTGAATATTTGGTTCCAGTTTCATTGCTCTACACGTTGTGTTATGTCTAGTCGATTTGTTTTACCAGTACTTAAATCATTTACAGCACACAAGCTAAAAATAAAGATGGAAGGTGTAGCAACAACTTTTGTTCATATTTGCTTAAATTTTAGTAATTGTTTAGTCTTTTTTCGTCGCTTCTTTTACATTAAATAAAGTTTTAACTCATTACTTCATATTTGTTACATCAGTAAAGTAAAGCAGTATCAGTGACTTGACATTTTTTGGTCCAGTTTTTGTTGTTAATACAAATGTTTTCGATATATTCTTCCCGTAATTTATAACTTTTTGTAGAAATATTTAAATGATTCATCATTTTGCAATGTTGTGTGTTTTTCTTGATACTGCATATTTGATATATCAGAAAAGTAAAGCGGTATCAGTTACTTGACATTTTTTAGTCCAGTTTTTGCTGTTAATACAATTTTTTTGATATAATCTTCATATAATTTATGACTTTTTGTGGAAATATTTAACTGATTCATCATTTTGCAATGTTGTGAGTTTTTCTTGATACTACATATTTGATACATCAGTAAAGTAAAGTGGTATCAGTTACTTGACATTTTTTGGTTCAGTTTTTGCCGTTAATACAATTTTTTTGATATAATCTTTATATAATTTATGACTTTTTGTGGAAATATTTAACTGATTCATCATTTTGCAATGTTGCGAGTTTTTCTTGATACTACATATTTGATACATCAGTAAAGTAAAGTGGTATCAGTTACTTGACATTTTTTGGTTCAGTTTTTGCCGTTAATACAATTTTTTTGATATAATCTTCATATAATTTATGACTTTTTGTGGAAATATTTAACTGATTCATCATTTTGCAATGTTGCGAGTTTTTCTTGATACTACATATTTGATACATCAGTAAAGTAAAGTGGTATCAGTTACTTGACATTTTTTAGTCCAGTTTTTGCTATTAATACAATTTTTTTGATATAATCTTCATATAATTTATGACTTTTTGTGGAAATATTTAACTGATTCATCATTTTGCAATGTTGTGAGTTTTTCTTGATACTACATATTTGATACATCAGTAAAGTAAAGCGGTATCAGTTACTTGACATTTTTTAGTCCAGTTTTTGCTATTAATACAATTTTTTTGATATAATCTTCATATAATTTATGACTTTTTGTGGAAATATTTAACTGATTCATCATTTTGCAATGTTGTGAGTTTTTCTTGATACTGCATATTTGATACATCAGTAAAGTAAAGCGGTATCAGTTACTTGACATTTTTTAGTCCAGTTTTTGCTATTAATACAATTTTTTTGATATAATCTTCATATAATTTATGACTTTTTGTGGAAATATTTAACTGATTCATCATTTTGCAATGTTGCGAGTTTTTCTTGATACTGCATATTTGATACATCAGTAAAGTAAAGCGGTATCAGTTACTTGACATTTTTTAGTCCAGTTTTTGCTGTTAATACAATTTTTTTGATATAATCTTCATATAATTTATGACTTTTTGTGGAAATATTTAACTGATTCATCATTTTGCAATGTTGCGAGTTTTTCTTGATACTGCATATTTGATACATCAGTAAAGTAAAGTGGTATCAGTTACTTGACATTTTTTAGTCCAGTTTTTGCTGTTAATACAATTTTTTTGATATAATCTTTATATAATTTATGACTTTTTGTGGAAATATTTAACTGATTCATCATTTTACAATGTTGCGAGTTTTTCTTGATACTGCATATTTGATACATCAGTAAAGTAAAGCGGTATCAGTTACTTGACATTTTTTAGTCCAGTTTTTGCTATTAATACAATTTTTTTGATATAATCTTCATATAATTTATGACTTTTTGTGGAAATATTTAACTGATTCATCATTTTGCAATGTTGCGAGTTTTTCTTGATACTGCATATTTGATACATCAGTAAAGTAAAGTGGTATCAGTTACTTGACATTTTTTGGTTCAGTTTTTGCCGTTAATACAATTTTTTTGATATAATCTTCATATAATTTATGACTTTTTGTGGAAATATTTAACTGATTCATCATTTTGCAATGTTGCGAGTTTTTCTTGATACTGCATATTTGATACAGCAGTAAAGTAAAGCGGTATCAGTTACTTGACATTTTTTAGTCCAGTTTTTGCTGTTAATACAATTTTTTTGATATAATCTTCATATAATTTATGACTTTTTGTGGAAATATTTAACTGATTCATCATTTTGCAATGTTGCGAGTTTTTCTTGATACTGCATATTTGATACATCAGTAAAGTAAAGTGGTATCAGTTACTTGACATTTTTTAGTCCAGTTTTTGCTGTTAATACAATTTTTTTGATATAATCTTTATATAATTTATGACTTTTTGTGGAAATATTTAACTGATTCATCATTTTACAATGTTGCGAGTTTTTCTTGATACTGCATATTTGATACATCAGTAAAGTAAAGCGGTATCAGTTACTTGACATTTTTTAGTCCAGTTTTTGCTATTAATACAATTTTTTTGATATAATCTTCATATAATTTATGACTTTTTGTGGAAATATTTAACTGATTCATCATTTTGCAATGTTGCGAGTTTTTCTTGATACTGCATATTTGATACATCAGTAAAGTAAAGTGGTATCAGTTACTTGACATTTTTTGGTTCAGTTTTTGCCGTTAATACAATTTTTTTGATATAATCTTCATATAATTTATGACTTTTTGTGGAAATATTTAACTGATTCATCATTTTGCAATGTTGCGAGTTTTTCTTGATACTGCATATTTGATACAGCAGTAAAGTAAAGCGGTATCAGTTACTTGACATTTTTTAGTCCAGTTTTTGTTGTTAATACAAATTTTTTTGATATAATCTGCATATAATTTATGACTTTTTGTGAAATTTTTTTTAGAATATGTGGCTCATAATGATATTTCAACCAAGAATTATTTTTGAGTATTGAAGAATATGATATAATGAGTAGCAAAATTATTTACAGCATGCCTGGAATTAAATATTATTATTAGAATGGAAATCGTTTACGAAGTAGAAGGTACTTTCCAGTTAGTATTGCAAAGGCAATTTCATAGATGAATTTTATCTTCGTCTATATTTGTGTTGACATTATACTTTGTCATTGACGACATCCATCATTAAAATCAGTCTCGAAGACCTCAAAGGTTTACGCCAAAAGTTTTATTTTCTAGATAATATTGTTTTTAAAATTATTTTATTAGTTTTTTATTATATGATCACAAGACTGAATGCCCCTCTTTATCACCAAAAAACGTCCATATACATGTTTCCGATTTAACTAAAATTGAATGTACAATAAATAATCCTGAACCGATATCTTAAAAAGACATTTCTATTTCACATAAGGCACGGCCGGCCATAATTCACAGAAAGCAACATACACTTGCGAATGCCAATATATCATTTAGTTATGACTTTTTGTTGTGTCGTAAATTTAAAAAAATCCTTTTGACTCGAGAGAAAGAGAATCACCCCTTTCTCGCCGAATCAATTCCATATCAATAAATATTGATTTACGAACTAATCGCTCCGAAAAAAGTAGTTTATTTAGCTATAATGTGTGCCATAAATAAAAAAATAAAGGGGTATAACGGTATTTCATTTTATATATATTTAATATAAAAATTATTTGAATTTTATCTATTTAATTGCAAATAATAATAATCCCAAAAGTCAGATGGCTAGGACATGCTTGCAGAATGAATGCAAACAGAATTGCCAAAAGAGCACTAATGGATTTGGTCTCATGGTAAATGGAAATGCAACAGCAAAGAAAGAATCAAGTGGAAAACAGACACAATTGGTCCAGATCCCAAAAGTCAGATGGTTGGGACATGCTTGCAGAATGAATGCAAACAGAATTACCAAAAGAGCACTAATGGATTTGGTCTCATGGTAAATGGAAATGCAACAGCAAAGAAAGAATCAAGGGGAAAACAGACACAATTTGTCCAGATCCCAAAAGTCAGATGGTTGGGACATGCTTGCAGAATGAATGCAAACAGAATTACCAAAAGAGCACTAATGGATTTGGTCTCATGGTAAATGGAAATGCAACAGCAAAGAAAGAATCAAGTGGAAAACAGACACAATTGGTCCAGATCCCAAAAGTCAGATGGTTGGGACATGCTTGCAGAATGAATGCAAACAGAATTACCAAAAGAGCACTAATGGATTTGGTCTCATGGTAAATGGAAATGCAACAGCAAAGAAAGAATCAAGTGGAAAACAGACACAATTGGTCCAGATCCCAAAAGTCAGATGGTTGGGACATGCTTGCAGAATGAATGCAAACAGAATTACCAAAAGAGCACTAATGGATTTGGTCTCATGGTAAATGGAAATGCAACAGCAAAGAAAGAATCAAGTGGAAAACAGACACAATTGGTCCAGATCCCAAAAGTCAGATGGTTGGGACATGCTTGCAGAATGAATGCAAACAGAATTACCAAAAGAGCACTAATGGATTTGGTCTCATGGTAAATGGAAATGCAACAGCAAAGAAAGAATCAAGTGGAAAACAGACACAATTGGTCCAGATCCCAAAAGTCAGATGGTTGGGACATGCTTGCAGAATGAATGCAAACAGAATTACCAAAAGAGCACTAATGGATTTGGTCTCATGGTAAATGGAAATGCAACAGCAAAGAAAGAATCAAGGGGAAAACAGACACAATTGGTCCAGATCCCAAAAGTCAGATGGTTGGGACATGCTTGCAGAATGAATGCAAACAGAATTACCAAAAGAGCACTAATGGATTTGGTCTCATGGTAAATGGAAATGCAACAGCAAAGAAAGAATCAAGTGGAAAACAGACACAATTGGTCCAGATCCCAAAAGTCAGATGGTTGGGACATGCTTGCAGAATGAATGCAAACAGAATTACCAAAAGAGCACTAATGGATTTGGTCTCATGGTAAATGGAAATGCAACAGCAAAGAAAGAATCAAGTGGAAAACAGACACAATTGGGCCAGATCCCAAAAGTCAGATGCTTGTAGAATGACCAAGAGAGCAGATATGTATAAGGGAGGTAACATCAGATTTGAGAAGAATGGAGAGAAAGGAACGAGTATAGAAACGCATGGAGAGGTACAGTAAAAAGAGTAGAGGAATAAGATCGAAGCGGAGCTTAAAAAATTTGAAATATATATTTTATAACTTGTTAATTATGAAGAAAAAACTAGCCATTGGCTTTCAAGACATTAAGTGCTGTATTACATGTATATAATTATAATTCATGCTCGGGGAACCTATCGTTGAAATACAAAAGAAGCTACTCCAAGAAATACTGCACCAATCTTCCTATCCATCATTGTTGAAAGGTTTTGCCATGGAAGTAACTCCAAGGACTACTGCATAAAATAAAATTTTCCTATCCACTGTTATGGAAAGTATGTTTATCCTTTCTTCGTTTTCATCGTCTTCTTTTTCACTAATTTCATTAATTTCTTTTTTAGTTCAATATTATCTTTTGTTCCCATAAGCAGGTGCTTTAAATATGAGATATTTCCATTATTTTTGCCTTCTCTGTTAGAGTTCCACCATTTTCATCCTTAATGTATATTTCGTTTTGATTCTTACCCTTTTTTGAAAGTTTAATTGTTTATTGATTGATTAATTCTATTTATAAATTGCTTTAAAAAATTTTACAGCGACAAGTCTTCAATTTTTCCAAATACTTATATCTTTATGTTAAAGTCTTCAGAATACGAGGTGTGGCTATTGAATAACGAGGCTGGAGATATTATGTATATTTATTCATTATCAGCCTCAATATATACCCTTCCTTTATCCCTACATTTATCCATGCGAATCTTCCATTGTTCAAAACAGTACAGTCTTCTTCTATCAGTTCCTTCTAGACGCGCTGATTTTTCTTTCCCAGCTTCCACAGGATCTAATATTTCTCCTTTTAATGCAGATACAACATTAGGAAATAGATAGAAGTCGCACGGTGCAAGATCCGGCGAATAAAGTGGAAGGTATTATACTGGGATGTTGTACTTGGTTCTACTTCTTGATGGACAGTGAGAAATGAGCTGGGCCATTGGCTTGATTAAGAAGCCACAATTTGGATCGTTTTTTTCTTATTCTTCCAGGAGTTCAGTAAAAACATGAAGATAATAATGTTGATTAACAGTTTAATCTTCAAGAATCCAGAGAATAATTACATGATTATTGAAAAAAAAAACAATCTTAATTGCTTTGAATTTTGACTCTTTTTCGATATTTTCATCGTTTTTGACATGAAAGGGCGACCCGAACGTAAGTCATCTTCAACATCTTCACTATTTATACGGCAAAATACAAAACAAACCCCTATACAAACGAAGACCGCGGCTACACTGGTTTATCTACAGACATTCGAAAGAGTAGGTTCCATACTAAATAACTGACAGTTCTTTGGCGCATGCGTACTCTTTCTGTAGCAGACAACCTCGTAAATTAGAGCATATCTTCCTTATTAATAGTTTTATAAATTTTGAAAAATTATTTAGAGCTTTATAGGTAACATAAACCAACGTCCATCAGTGTTATAAATATGACCATTATTGGATTTTGTCGGGGAATATTTAATAACATGTAAATAATTATATAGTGTATACAAATTATAGTTTACAATTCGACAAAATGAAAACGGTTCATTAATTTAATGATTGACATATAAATCGAACGTCAAATTATAACCAGTTAAGCATCGCCATGCTTTATATCCGACGATACAAAAATGTTCATGATTTTACAAATATTAAATTCGTAGAGAAAAGCCGCTGCTCACATCACGGTGAATGGCAGCCCGTCAAGAACAGGCCATCGGGAAAAAATTGAAAAACGTTTCATTAAAATCACGAATTTCAGCATTGTTTTTCTTTTATTTTTTTTTTTTTCAAATAATCCCAGCGCATTGTACAGGAAATGTATTTAATCAGGCACGAAGCTATACAAAAAATGACTTTAATGTTTCATATTAAGTTTTATTTTGGTTAAATCCTGCGGCTACGTAAACTTTTTTTTAAAAATTCGATAATTGAATAATGACATGATGTTAAAATGCTAATATACCCTCTTTTGTAATTAATATTGGTGTAAAACCTGCATCCCATAGGCGTGCTAAAAAACATCGATGTTCACTGCCGAAAAAACCATCGACACGCATGTCATTCAATGGAAATATCTCGAACTAACCCTAATAAACTTCTTTGGAACAAACATGAATAGGAGAGAGGAGAGATCCTGCTTAGGAAAGTAACGCCGATCATCACGTTTGAGATAGATGCCTGGAGCATTAGAACTGATTCTAACGCCACTAGAATCAATCTGTAAAAAGTAAACTCTTCTAGAACAAACAAGAGAAAAAGATAATCGGTAAAATCACGAAATCCCTGCTAATGTGTAGAAACTTCATAGGAAGATCTGAAGCTGTACCCCAAAGATCCTGCTGGGGAAAGTAAAACCAGTCATCACGTTTGAGATAGTTGCTTGGAGCATTAGAACTGATCCTAACGCCACTAGAATCAATGTTTAGAGAGTAAACTGTTCTAGAACAAACAAGAGAAAAAGATAATCGGTAAAATCACGAAATCCCTGCTAATGTGTAGAAACTTCATAGGAAGATCTAAAGCTGTACTCCAAAGATCCTGCTGGGGAAAATAAAGCCGATCATCACGTATGAGATAGTTGCCTGGAACATTAGGACTGATCTTAACGCCACTAGAATCAATGTTTAGAGAGTAAACTGTTCTAGAACAAACAAGAGAAAAAGATAATCAGTAAAATCACGAAATCTCTGCTAATGTGTAGAAACTTCATAGGAAGATCTAAAGCTGTACCCCAAAGATCCTGCTGGGGAAAGTAAAACCGGTCATCACGTTTGAGATAGTTGCTTGGAGCATTAGAACTGATCCTAACGCCACTAGAATCAATCTTTAGAGAGTAAACTGTTCTAGAACAAACAAGAGAAAAAGATAATCGGTAAAATCACGAAATCTCTGCTAATGTGTAGAAACTTCATAGGAAGATCTAAAGCTGTACCCCAAAGATCCTGCTGGGGAAAGTGATGCCGATCATCACGTATGAGATAGTTGCCTGGAACATTAGGACTGATCTTAACGCCACTAGAATCAATGTTTAGAGAGTAAACTGTTCTAGAACAAACAAGAGAAAAAGATAATCGGTAAAATCACGAAATCTCTGCTAATGTGTAGAAACTTCATAGGAAGATCTAAAGCTGTACCCCAAAGATCCTGCTGGGGAAAGTAAAACCGGTCATCACGTTTGAGATAGTTGCTTGGAGCATTAGAACTGATCCTAACGCCACTAGAATCAATCTTTAGAGAGTAAACTGTTCTAGAACAAACAAGAGAAAAAGATAATCGGTAAAATCACGAAATCTCTGCTAATGTGTAGAAACTTCATAGGAAGATCTAAAGCTGTACCCCAAAGATCCTGCTGGGGAAAGTGAAGCCGATCATCACGTATGAGATAGTTGCCTGGAACATTAGGACTGATCTTAACGCCACTAGAATCAATGTTTAGAGAGTAAACTGTTCTAGAACAAACAAGAGAAAAAGATAATCGGTAAAATCACGAAATCTCTGCTAATGTGTAGAAACTTCATAGGAAGATCTAAAGCTGTACCCCAAAGATCCTGCTGGGGAAAGTAAAACCGGTCATCACGTTTGAGATAGTTGCTTGGAGCATTAGAACTGATCCTAACGCCACTAGAATCAATCTTTAGAGAGTAAACTGTTCTAGAACAAACAAGAGAAAAAGATAATCGGTAAAATCACGAAATCTCTGCTAATGTGTAGAAACTTCATAGGAAGATCTAAAGCTGTACCCCAAAGATCCTGCTGGGGAAAGTAAAACCGGTCATCACGTTTGAGATAGTTGCTTGGAGCATTAGAACTGATCCTAACGCCACTAGAATCAATCTTTAGAGAGTAAACTGTTCTAGAACAAACAAGAGAAAGAGATAATCGGTAAAGGCACGAAATCCCTGCTAATGTGTAGAAACTTCATAGGAAGATCTAAAGCTGTACCCCAAAGATCCTGCTGGAGAAAGTGAAGCCGATCATCACGTATGGTATAGTGACTGATCTAAGCACCACGAGAAT
Organism: Diorhabda carinulata; assembly: GCF_026250575.1. Classification (NCBI taxonomy): domain Eukaryota; kingdom Metazoa; phylum Arthropoda; class Insecta; order Coleoptera; family Chrysomelidae; genus Diorhabda; species Diorhabda carinulata. The sequence continues at coordinate 12,952,355 of NC_079472.1, read as the reverse complement.
TAAGTAGAAGGACTGTCTGTAGTAGTATGTACAAAAGGGTCGATAAGAACATGCCCAACGACTTCATTATAAATGATTGGATATTGGAAAACCTGGGGGTAAAACACTTAGATTGTTTAGAGAAGAAGTCATCAGTGTTGAGCGATATGCTATGATGGTTTATTAAAGTGAACAAAGCTAAAAGAAAAAGTTGAAAAATGGAAATAGATTAGGAATCGGATGATGTAAAGGTGAGTAAGAAAGTAATTACAAATTTATTATAAATAAATTAATATTATCGATATATGCACATCAATTTTTTTTCTATTAATTATTGACAACCCTTTTGTATTTAAAAATCACACAGATACCATCCTCCCCATCGAATACAAAAGAAATTATCCGAAAAGACCCGTTACTAATTTCTCTATGGATAAACGGATGCTACTTTATTAAGTATTTTGAAAATAAATAAGGGCGCTACGGCTCATTTGAATGATTAAATTTGCATAATTTACACGCTAGTCCCTAACACTACTACCGCATGACCTTGTTTCCGAACAATCTGCTTCTAATTTATACATTTCTATGTCTGTTCTAATCTATATAAACAGTGTTTCTAAAACGTTAGAGTTAAATTTCAAGATGAAATTAACCTAACATATTGTAATGTAATATAACAGTAACATACTAAAAACGTGACTGAAAGATCCTAAACGAGTTAATTACGAAAAGATGGATGAAATTCGAAAATGTGAGTACGCTGGGTTGTCAGCTTCGGGTGACAGAAATCCGGGGCACTACATTAAGTTATGAAAAGCTCGGTTCTTATGAAATCCGCACTGCAGAGGTTTCTGGACTTTCTCCATTTCTACTGCAAGTGAGAAAATACCCTTTCGACATAGAAGCATCAAAAAGAGCAGCTTCAGAAAAAACTAGTATTACAATAGAATGGATATCGAATAAATGATCTACGGAGATCTTTTCTCCAAGCTCAGTGCAGTTGCAGCTTTTAAAAGACCTTCAAAAGAGATATCCTCTGTCTTGGATAGACAAGATATTTTCTTTAAAGGGTTATTGTCGCTGAAGTCACAATCAAAAGTCAAAAAATTGGAAATTGGAAACTAAACTTCTATGTCTGCTTGATTCTCAGTCATCCTCAGGCGGAAATCAAAAAATTATTCTTCTATTCTATCAATTATTTCTTCTTTTGAACTTTCCATAGTTCAAAAGCGCTGGTTTCAGTTTGTCTAATGAAGTCTATTTGATTTTTCTATGGTGGCGCATATATTTGCAAGAAAATGAAGATATGAAGCGGTTTCTAGTGATCAAATGTTTCTGGTTGATCTTGGCCCAAATCTTCTAAGCTCAACAGTTGTTTCAATGCATTCAGGCAATCTTCTATCAAAGAGAGAAAATACAAATAGAAGCATTTCAAAATTTTAGATCCTTCTCTTCATGTCTGCTTGATTCTTAGCCATTCTCAAGCGAAAACCAAAAATTTATTCTTCTTTTCTATCAATTATTTTTTCTTTTGAACCTTCCCTAGTTGCAAATAGTTCAAAAGTGCTGGTTTCAGTTTTCTGAGGAAGTCTATTTGGTTTTTCTATGGTGGCGCAAATATTAACAAGAAAATGAAGATATGAAGCGGTTTCTGGTTGATCTTGGCCCAAATCTTCTAAGCTCAGCAGTTGTTTCAACGCATTCAGGCAATCGTCTCTCCACGAGAGAAAATACAAATAAAAGCATTTCAAAATTTTAGATTCTTCTCCACGGTAGGCTTAATGACAACAACCTAGTTGGTACAAGTTGGGCAAGCTGTTTAGAGCATACGTTTTCTAACAAATATTGATTGGTCAAAGCGTGTTTTTTAATTTCTTTTAAATCCATATTTGCAATCGAATAGTTGCAGTAAAATGGTTTCTAGAAAACAACATTTTATTATTGTATATTTTTCGATTAGTAGTGAGATAAATATTTTCCGCTATTCTATATCCAATTTTAGCTAAATAATTAGCGAAGTGAAATATCCAGTATTACAAAAATAAATTTTTAAGCTTCAGAAACACGCGGAAATCACTTAAAACAGGCGCTCGAGTTTCGTTTATCTTTAACTCATTTAAAAACAGTTTTCCATTAATAATTTAAGTGCAGTTAGTTAAAGTGTTGATTAAAAATTAAATTTTTTGGGGAAAAAACCCTTTTTCAAGACTATAAATTAAATCAAACCCAGACTCAAACCGTCGGGTTTTACCATTATAACGGCTGACTAATTTTCAATTTGCTTACATAGATTGGAGCCAAAATAACCAAGTGAAAAAAAATACAAATCGGGATAAAAGTCAATTCGACTTATTATAAAACATTTGACAATACTCTTTCAATATTTTTTCATCGACAGCATGTGCTCTGATCTCTAAACTCTAACCTATTTCTTCCACAAATCCACTTGCACTTTCTACAAAATTTGATGTTAATTCTCACACTCTCTCATAATAATAAATATAGTACATAATTATAATTAAGTTAAATTCAACAAATTTTGCAGACTAGTAGCACTTGAAGCAGAATTGTTACAAAATTTAATGGAACGGGAATGCTCCAAAATCTGGAAGAGCAAAAATAAGCAATATCCGTACATAAACACGGATGTATTTAGATATATACTTCTCTATCGACATTAATCTGTCAAAATAACTTAATGCGGGAATACCACATTTTATCTTGAATGTTAAACCCGGAAAATGACAGAAATTATCCCAAAAAAAAACACTTTCCCATATTCGAGGTTTTCGTTTGCCTCGTCACGAAATTAATGTACCTTGGGGTCCCTCTAGTGAGACTGACTCTTCCTTTATAGAAGGTTAAAAAGGTGGATCTCGCCTTTTCGAATCGTGACCTTAGTTCCTGGTTCTTGGTCAAATCCTCGTTTACAGTAATACCAATACATTGTTTGACTCTTTTATTGAAACTTGATTAATATAAAGTTGCCTTTCTGTGTCGAAGTTGTTTCTATGATCTTCAAATAATTTTTCAAGATATACTTTACAATTTTGTATTCTTTATTCATGATTATATTGCTTTTCGCGTCCGTCAACTTTCGTTGTTGCATCGTTTCATTTCTTTCTATAATTGTTTTCTCTACGTCGTCTTTTCTTTCTGTTAAACGTTGAGGTTATGGTCTTAAGAGACTTTACCTCTAATCTGCGAGGAAGATAATTTGGTAATGGAGATTCTTCTCAATATTTTGACTTTAATATCTCACGAATATAATAAAATGGTTTCTATAAATCAGTCATCATCATCAATTTTTGTCAATATGCATTTCATATTTTGTTTATTTAGATATGAGCGTGGTATCAAGTCGAATCAACATGTATCCGGCGAAATTTCAGTAAAAATAAAATTCATTTCCCGGGATAATAAAAAATCATTGATTTACTGCAAGTCTTTACAGTTGTATAGCGTAGCGGGGGTAGAACCAATCAAAATAGATTATTTCCGAGGCACGCCTTTTATAAATGTGCTTCTCTTATGTTTTTATTTCTTTTTTATGAGGATTTTATAGCCCCTACTACCGCAACAAAAGCCCTCTTGTTTTTATTTCGGTATTATTTTGTGTTATGCTAGGATACTAGTTAGCGAGGTTGCCGTTTATGTTCGTTAAAATTATTATTAACCGATATACTTAACGAATACGTTCAACTTTCTCAAATGGAAGTAAATATAAATATAATTCGTGGGATATTTGTCGTTTAAAGTCCCAATATAACGATTTATGATGTAGGCAACAAAAAAAATATTTCATTAAGAACGAAATGGAAGTAAGAGACGCCCTACTGCGATCTAAATAGTAAACAATTTGTCCAGGTCTGCTTTAGAATATTTACAGAATCATTGAATCATTTAAAAGTATAGATAAACAACATCATACAAAATATTAGTTCTTTTGAATTCCTAAGAAAAACTAGTTACTAAATCGAATAATAATAAGTAAATATTAGATAGATTTTCGATTCTTAGTGTATTAAAGGTCAATTTATATTTAAATAAAAGTTCTCTGTAAAATAAAGTATGTGGCAACCGTGGCTTCAAGATCAACCATCAACAAGTCGATTTGTAGATTCGTTAAACGTCCTACAGGAGCCTAGCACAGAGAGAGGACAAACAGTTACAAAGGATGTCAACCTCTATCAACAGAGGTTCAAAAATTGATTTTAACTATCTTCAATCAACTTTGCAGTCGAGGAATGTCAATGTTATTGACAATCTACGTACGTTCGCATTAAACATGATGCAAAATTGGAAAGGAAACATATATTTGAGGTATATTCGGCACGATTACTAGAAAGATTTAATAAAAATCTAGTTTTAGATACATAACAGTAGATTACTTGGTTGAAACATGGTTTGACAGCCATGACATGGTTTGTGCAGCGTGGACAAATGATAATTGGGAATGTAAAACGATACCACCACATTCTAGAAGCAAACCCTCGAAGGATGTTAAGGATAGCTCTTTAGATTACCACCAGGATATTGAAGGGACCTTTTTCGAGTCTTCGAGGCAGGAGTTTCTACCCGAACAAAGATTTATATTTCGGAGAAGAAGTTTTAAATCCAATCAAATTAATATGGTTCCAACTATGAGGTTTTATGGGAGAAACATTCTGGTCTAATTATTCGAAAGTAGTGAAGAAATTACGCGGAAGAGCTTGGTGGTATTGAGCGCCTACCATATCCAGTATTTACCCCGGACCTTGCACCGTCAGATTATTATTAATTGTTTTACCAAGGTCTTAAAGACCTTGCCAAACGTTGAGCTAAAAATGATGATTTAAAAAACGAAGTAACCTTTGAAAATTGATATTATTTATGAGACATACCCTGTATAATTCATTTTGTGAATTGACCTCGTACGTTTTCAATATTATATTTAACCGAAAAATCACCAGATAGCCGCTATAAAAGTGCAGCTTAAGGGTGCTACAAAATCGAATCAAAATATAAAGAAAACTCCACCCCTTCGAATAACTCAAGCCCAACCCCCTTTGCCGGTAGTCTAAGGGTGAATTTCAGTAGAAATACATCAGTTCAGTTAAATAACTACCGCTGCGCAGAAGGGTGCAAATAAAAACCGTGTTCATTACTGTGTATATGTATTTATTCAAATATCACATTTTCCACGTGTTTCTTTATAAAATGACAATTACCCTGTAACGAGAACGGATTTATTATGTATCAAAGTACGTTACAATTTTTGACCAGCCATCGAGAAAAGATGTTGAAAAGTATAAACAACAATCAAAATTCTTTTTCGATGGAAAACCTCTTGTCCAACGGTAAATTATCTCCTGAGAATTTAGAAACTAGTAAAGATTCAGAAGAATTTAAAAATTCTCACCTAAACAAAATCGAGGATGACGACGACAGATTATCGCCTATATCTTCGGGTAGTTTACAAGCTGAAAAAAATGACGTTTTCTTGAGGTTTAATAGTTGTTTGAGAAATAGGTTATGTTCGAACTGTGGAAGATTAGACTGTAATTTTATTCAATGTAGATTAAGTGAAGGTGTTAAAGATTCTAAACCGGTATTGAAGTTTAGTGTAAGTGCCATTTTGGGTGATGATAAAACGCAACAAAGAAATAGTAATAATAATAATGGTGAGTATTCTACGAGTTATTGTTAAACAGTACATTATTCACTAATGTATAATGGAAGTTATTATTCACGAGGCGGAGTTTACTGCCTCGATTGCTAGCGAGTGAATAATAACTCATTATACGTAAACAGAATACTATACTTTACCCACGACTATTAAATATTTTTGTTGGAAAATTTTGTTATATTATTATTTTATTCTTACAAATATTCACTAAATTTATTAAACATAGTACATAGTTATCGAAAATTATAATAATAAATTTTATTAGGAAACTTCAGCAGCTCCTCTAATTTCTGGTGGTGCTAAAGAAAAGGAACTTTCATTTTCTGTCAATTTTTAGTTGATTTTTAAACCTAATTTTACATAAAATATCAAAATACAGAAATGTTGACAGTTGAAGCTATTTCGATTTATAACTTATTTCACAAACCATGATACGTTAAGAAACAGATATACGTCAAACACATTAATGTTACTGACAGCTCAGAGTTAATGTTCCGTGCCTTCAAAATGGAGGTCCCGGTTTCGAATCTTGTTTCGGAAAATTTACTTTTTTTCAATTTTTTTTTTTTTGTGTAGAGAACTAAATTGAGAGTATGTAAAAGTGTTTTACACGATAAAATTATAAAAACCTATTTATTGTGACAGCTAAATGAAGAAAGCATCTGAAAATATTGATTAATGATTCATTAATAAGGATTGAAATTGGGACCTTCCATACTCTAGTCTATTTTTATGCACGAGTGAGTAATAAAACTTACTAATCTAAAATATAGTCCGGTCATTTTAAATATTAAAAAAGAATAATGTGAATATTTTCAAAAATTCCTTGACTTTTCCGGCAATGAACAAATTAGGCAATTTCTCAAGCTCCTGTAATTTCTGGTGGTGCTAAAGAAAGGAACTTTCATTTTCTATGTCAATTTTTAGTTGGTTGTCAAACATAATTTTACATAAAATATCAAAACACAGAAATTTTGACAGTTGAAGCTATTTCAATTTATAACTTATTTCACAAACCATGATACGTTAAGAAACAGTTATACGTCAAACACATTAATGTTACTGACAGCTGAGAGTTAATGTTCCGTGCCTTCAAAATGGAGGTCCCGGTTTCGAATATGGAAAATTTACTTTTTAAATTTTAATATCAAATATTGATTAAGAATAATCTGAATATTTCCTAAAATTCTCAAAAATGTTCCTAAGCTAAAACAAGTTTTCGCTCTGTTATTAGTCTTTTATAACTATAAGCTGTACAAACATTAGAAAAAGGTTTTGACTGGTCGTGTGTATTGAAGATTACATAGCTGCATCATAAGATTTTTTCCAATAACTACCTATTTGACAATAAAAGCTAGAAATTTTGATTCCAATAATATCTTCTTGAAAAATTCCATCGAAAATACAATTTAGCTTAGTTGCAACTTGCCAGCTACAGTGTGCAATTTATTGTAAATTCTAGTGAGATTATGGAAAATCTGGAGAAATCTGTAAAGGCCTAAAAATCGATCTTTCAACAGTTAATGAAAAAACATTAATATATAATTGTTTCAAATCATTTAGAAATAAACATTTATGTAAAATGTTAAAACCACAGTGAAATTTGCACTACGCCTACGCTTGGTATTGGGAAATCAACGATTTGCATAGTTATTAAAGAAGAGGAAACTAAAATTTCATACAGAAAATCATTTGAAAGGAAGAAAGTGTATTTTCAAAATAATTTCAGACAGTAGGCTAAGGACGAGATGATAAGTACTACCCTAAACTGAGCTGAAAGAATTTCAGAAAGTCTGTTTTAATAGTATTACGGCCTCGTCCCCGATATGAAGCCGGCCCTGTCCGGTTATAACGAAGTTCTAAGATTTGGCCAAGTCACGTCCCATTTCATTTTTTCATATAATAGACTATAGAACACTCGCATAATGTGAGATTCTACAATATGTAGTAAATTTATATCAAACACTCTATATAATCTGTTTATTTTGAAATAGTTTAGTGTACCACAAGTGTTGAAATGAAAGTTTTCACACGAGTTTGCAAATTTGAGCAAACGAGTGTGATATCGAATTTTCAACACGTGTTGGTCACAGAAAAACCCAGCGGTATTCATTTCTCAACTTAAAGAAATTGGTATAATTCTCTCAAATTCGATCTGTCACTTGTCAAGGGTTCAAAAGTCAAATTTAAAATGACATTCGGCAAAGCACAAAATGAATGCTGTTGTGTGGAAATGTAGATATCGGTAATCATCGACCTATGTGCAAAATAAAAATACACAGCCGACGGCCAATCAGATTTCCCAAAGATTTCAAATTGGTATACAGTTCGTTCGTTCACTTGTCAAGGGTTCAAATGTCAAATTTAAAATGACATTTGGTAAAACACAAAATAAATGCTGTTGTGTGGAAATGTAGATATCGGTAATCATCGACCTGTGTGAGAATAAAAATACACAGCCGTGATCCAATCAAATTTCCCAAATTTTTCAAATTGGTATACCGTTTGTACGTTTCCGTGTTGACAGTTCTATAAGTTTTCCAATCTCTGTCACTTGTCAAGGGTTCAAATGTCAAATTTAAAATGACATTTGGTAAAACACAAAATAAATGCTGTTGTGTGGAAATGTAGATATCGGTAATCATCGACCTGTGTACGAGATGAAAATACACAGCCGTGATCCAATCAAATTTCCCAAATTTTTCAAATTGGTATACCGTTTGTACGTTTCCGTGTTGACAGTTCTATAAGTTTTCCAATCTCTGTCACTTGTCAAGGGTTCAAATGTCAAATTTAAAATGACATTTGGTAAAACACAAAATAAATGCTGTTGTGTGGAAATGTAGATATCGGTAATCATCGACCTGTGTACGAGATGAAAATACACAACCGTCGGCCAATCAGATTTGCCTAATTTTCACACAACTATGTCGTTCGTTCGTTCGTTTCAGTGTTGACAGTTCTATAATTTTTTCAATCTCTGTGGCTTGTCAACGGTTCAAAAGTCAAATTTAAAATGTCATTCGGCAAAGCACAAAATAAATGCTGTTGTGTGGAAATGTAGATATCGGTAATCATCGACCTGTGTGCAAAATAAAAATACACAGCCGACGGCCAATCAAATTTCCCAAATGTTTCAATCGGGTCACATTTTATGATATTGAACATTTAGAGATGAACCCGTCAAATAAAAAATGACAGAAACAAAAAATAAATATTATATAAATTACCACTTATTATTTTAAATGATTAAAAACATAAATAGAAGAGAGTTTCTCTTCCTTTATTCCAAAACACCTTATCAAAACATCCCATTATGTATCTATCTATTCACAATGTTCAACAAACCATTGTATTGCGGGTTCACAATGTTTTTTTTTCGTGTTAATCCCTCGTATATTTACAGTAAGGATTTAAGAAACGCACCAACAAAAGGGCATTTTTATTAGCTTCATAGATACATTGTGTTTTCATAAGTCCCTTTGCGACTGTTCTTTTCAACGCAATAAATTCAACAATATCATTCAATAATACATAACATGATCGTTGTTTTTTTAATGCCTTCGGTGATTTTTTTTTCTTATATCCCGCGATAAAAAAAAGGAAAAATGGGCGTACATATTAAAAATAAATGTATTTCGGGGATTTGTCATGGGCGTGTGAATATTATTGGTTGGTTAATGCCCGTTGAAACGTATCAGAGACGGGCTAGGACATGGGTTCCCAAACTTTTTTGTTTCATACACCACTTTCAAAATGCTTTTGAATCCGGTGGAGCTACATCACTACCAATTACCACATCTCGAAAAAAAAAAATGATTAGATTAGATTAGATCCAGTATCAACGACGAATTAATAGTTTTCTAAAAAAAAAAGTTGGAATTGATTGCTTGATATTTAAAAATAAAATCCATTGAACAAATTTTCAATTAAGCGTTAATTGATTGTGGTATTTCTATCGACAGAATATCTGATTTTAAAATCATCAAGCAATCAAATCTTGAACATAAGAGGATAGTCCCAGAGCTACCTGGTCTGACCCCTAGATGACGGTAGTTGCTTGAAAAATACCAGCCCCCCTCGGACTATTTTCTGTTCCCAGACTTGAAAAAATGATTCGGTGGTCAAAGATTTTCCAACAATAAAGAAGTGATGTCGGCAGTTAATGGGTATATTGAAGAGCTTGACGATGCCTATTATAAAAAGGATATCGAACTTATTGAACATCGCTGGTAAAAGGTGTATGGATCTTAAAGGAGATCACGCTGAAAAATAAATATATTTTTTTCTTCTGAGACCATTCTCGTATTTCTGAATATCTTCATCGAGGTATTCCCCTCTGCGACAAGTTTGAAAACAAGTAACAATCGCTGAGAACTCCCTTGGAGTGTCCCATGGACCCATGTTGTTCCATTTGGATCACTTTGGTAATCACGGGGTTAGTATGTTACTACGATTTGTTTTCAACATGATTCTTTGAGGATTCAGGTTGAAAACCTATATTTACATTAATGCATCTAAACGTTCTTGATTTTAGATCTCTTCTGTTTTAAAATTAGTTTTTTTTTGATAATTTTTAAAAGAAACATAAATTTTGACGTTTAGAAACAATTGAAACGAAATTGCAGATCAACACTTCAAAGAAATCTCTTCAGGAATCTTAGTCCATAGCTTGCGAATGATATCAAATGTGTTTTCAAAAACCTCATCTAAGAACCTTGACTCTATTATATACCTAAACAAATATCATGAAAGATTGAAGGAATAAAAATCAGATCATGTTTTGAATTTGATCCACACTTAGCACATAGATGATTTACTAGATTTCAGATCATAATTTTCGAAAAGCCTTCGCGAACAAAGACAATTTTTATACATCTATATTTTTAACTAAGGTACGCTTGTTTATATCGGTGATTTGATGTTTTGTTTTACAATTTTTCCCTACTCCTACCATAGATACTCTAATAAAAATCCCAAAGAACCTCTGGCTACGGCTAAGTTACAATAAAGACGGCTACGTTTCACTATAAATAGTTTCAACTTCAGAAATCTTTACTATTATCGGTGTTTTCGATTTTGGACGTTTTTTTGTAACTTGGTGAAACTTCGTGCCACCGACAATACCAGTTTGCAAAAGAAATGTCTCTCACTCGTGCGAATTGTTTGTTTCAATTCAAATATTTGCACTTTATGAAACAATACACTATGATTACACGCATTTTATTTAACTGAATCAGTATCGAGTCAGCTCGCTTTCCAAAAGCTCCCACAACGTCTTTTGCATAATGAGCAGTTACCTCAGACCTACGAGTGAACCACAACAAATCTAGATCAAGTTTGTCCACACTAACTGAAAGAGAAAGATCAATAATCAAAGCTCCAGAACTACTTAAAACTTACATATACATAAAAAAGGTGAAATTAAAATTAGCCGCGCATGCCTAATCTCTAAGAGCAGCGTAGAAGCGTCTAATGGCCCTTACACACCAAACGAATCCGAATCAATCAGAATCACTACGAATCAAGTTGAATCTGATTGACCAAGATTCGACTTCGAGCGCTCCGTTTAAATGTGAAGGGAATCTTTTCCCGCCTTCAAGCCGGACGAATCTGGTTCAATCAGGTTTGATTCGAGGTCGCACTTGATTCAACTTGTCAGATTCCTCGTCCAGTCAGTCTTGAAACAACAACCATACGAGATGGACGTGGAGTTATTAATTTTAAAATTTAAAGAAAATAGTGCGATTTATCTCATATCTTCTGTGTGGAGGAAAATTGGCGAAGAATGATGATGATAGCTCAAAAGCAACTAAAAGAAGGAAAACAAAAAGAAGATGAAAGGATTTTTATAGATTCAGGTTGATTCAGCTGGTGTGAAAGAGTGGAGATGACGAATCAGATTCAACTTGATTCGGAGTGATCCAAATTGATTCGGATTCGTTTGGTGTGAAAGGGGACTAAGCTTTTGAGATCTATTCGCTTCCCTGTCCTGAAAAAGAGTGACTCCTAAAGAAATAGTATGGGGTGTCGTAACATAGTGTGGAAGGTAGAAGAAGAACCAATTCGGAAGAAAATGGATTAGAAGACGTAGATTAATGTAGTGGCCACCTAGGTAACCAGATCTTACTTTTCTTAATTTGACTTATGAAATAAATCATATACTTCCGCTGTAAATGAGGTCTACGTCTACGTCGTGAACAGGAGGACAAAGTTTGAACAATTGCTGTAAGAAATAATTTTTAAAAAATGAACACGAGACAATATTTACAAGTCTGTTTTTCACAATACTCTAAATCTTGTAATCAAATGAAAGTCACGTTCGAGATAAGAAAATTAAGACGATGGCGGCGTCACAAAAACCTTTTCGAGAAAACTTTTCACCATCAATAAACAACAAGGCTAAATTGTCCGCTCGACGGAAATGCTCGTCCGAGTTACGAGGGGGTTGATTCCGGCGTGCGTCAGCTGCGGCGGCACTTATCTACTGCTTAAACTGTAACGGTCTCTAAGTCGAAACGCCCTAAGGGTTCAAATCCCGCCGCTCTCGACTAAATCTTTTCCTCTGGCGGCGGCTTTTCGGCTTCGGCCTGTCGAAAAAACCTGCCGCCGCATTTCGCACGTATTAATTCAAACGCGCCATTCCGAATGCTAAATTCGGGAATAAATTGACTTGCATCCGTACGGAATTTTATTTTATTCTATTCAGATGCCGACGACGATGTCGAGGTATCGTATAAATCAGGGAATGTGTTAGGGAAATTTTCTCATTCTCCGCGGGATTGTTTTTAAAAACGCTTTAACTGCAAACTGCCCATTGATATTTCACCGATTAATTGTTATTGACTTTGTGTTTTCAACACGTACAGCTAAACAGACCTATTGACTGATAATCTTTTATGCTAAAAAAGAATATTTCGTATATAAAGAGACCTCTTGACATGATGGAAAATAGAACGTAAGATAAATAAGAAATCCTTGGCATGAGACGTAAGATCAGCAGATCGGAAACTCATTTCTCCATGGAATTGCACCAAACCCATAATGTTGCGAGATCGTGTATCAAACAATCAGCTGGCGCATTCTTTTCATCATTAATACTTTAAGTATCCATTGCATTGCACGTTGTCTTGTATCATGTCGAGCTAGTAAAACTTTCTAATAACTCACGGACTAAAATAAACTACATAAACCTATTTATTTTCAATTTTTTCACTAAACGTTTCTCATCCCATACAAGAAACCCCAGAGTTGAAAGGGGCCAAGCCTGAGCCAGTCCTAGGAAGCCTAGGTTCGACGTACCTGTTTTGCCAATGCGTGGGCCAGGCTACCTAACCCAGCTTCGGCCATACCAATGATTACCAAGCTTGGACCAAGCCTGGATATCCCAGCCTTGGCCATTCATTGAAAATCCAGACTTGAGCCAAGGTTGGGCCAATCCTGGTTAGGCTGTTTGGTCGCATCCGGCGTGTTTCGAGTTTTTCGCCCAACACCCCGACGGCAGCTATACTTTTTTTTTATTATGGGTCTGGTCAATTCGATCTCTAGTTTATTCAGTGTGTGTGTTTTTTATCCAACATCACGATAGTGGTTGGCCCTGTCCTGGCATTTAAGCATGGCCAGTCTTGGCGACCAAGCTTGGCCCATCGTTATCACTCCAGAGTTTTACCAAGACTGGGCCAAGCATGGCTTACAAGCTTGGTACAGAGTTCTAAATAGTTGGGCCAAGCCTGGGCCAAGTTTGTACCCTTGGCACTTTCCTCTATGGGATGTCATGCGTGGAAATGAGAAAAAATCACATAAGACCAAGTCAAACTAGTAAAAAGAGATGCATTATCATATTGAAAGAATCAATTTACAGTCTACTACAAACAGCTTTATTTTGATAACTACTTTGAGCTGACGACATTTTTTGTACCACTGCGTTTTCCATTGAGTATACTATTACTTTGATTCCAAATTATACGAGGGTTTGTATCCGTAAACAATTCAAATAGCACTCGTATGACAACACGTTCTGAGTACGTTCACCATTAAAATTGTCAAACTTCAACAGAGTTGCCATATCTCAACAATTAAGTAGCAGTCCTCGTAATTATATCAGCTTGACTATTTACCAGTAATGATCAGATTTTTCAAAGCACGTTTCGACATTTTAGGATTTAGAGACGTAGAGAACGTTGTAAGAGATCAAACAACTAAAGCCTTAAGAATAGCGGCATGTTTGAACGAAACCTCATGGCGAGATATTGGAATAGAAGCCAAATCGAGAATATACAAGACTTATAATGACTTACACCGCAGAGACACGGCCAGAAACGGCGAAAACCAAAAGATTGATGGAAACAGCAGATATAAAAGTGCTACGCAGTATAGCCGGAAGAACCCTACTGGACAAGGAAAGTAGTGAGAACATCAGAAGATTGTGCAAAATAGATGACGTTAACGAATAGATTCTATTAAGAAAGAAAGAATATAAAGAATTCATAAATCGTATGAATAACAACAGACTGGTCAAGATAGCGCGCGATAAATCCGCATTGGGCCGAAGGAGTACCGGCCGATCCAGAAAAAGGTGAAGCGACAACCTTGAAAAAGGATAGGAGGCAAGGATATCAAAGATAAAACAAGCGACTACGCCTTGTAAGGGTTGATACAACGATGCCTTCTTGCAAGCCAATGGAATGTGGAGTTCCACAAGGCTCAGTACTAGGCTCTATGTTGTTTCTTCTGTTTATAAACGACATTGTACATGTAGACATCAGTGCTACTAGTTTCTCTTGTAGCAACCCTGGTATCACCGCACTTCATAGGACATATCTAGTGACTTAATCATCTTTAAATCATGGTGTGATTCTAATTTTTTCTATCTCAACGTTTCTACAATCAAAATTTTATCATATAAAAATACATTGCAACCACCATTGATGTCGTTGAATCTGTAAAATTCTTAATGCTTGTTGTGGACAATTCCTTGAAATGGTAGCTGCAGATTGTCGCCTTAATTAAGTTCCTCCTGTTTTGCGCTGAGATCTGTTTTCCAAAAAACTGAACTTATCCACCCCTTCAACAGTTTATTATGCTCTTCAAACTACACAAGAGATCTGTTGGATATTTACTCGAACTAAGGGCTGATTGCAAAGATTTTAAATGATTGAAAATTCAGACTGTTTCTTTTTTCATTGAATTCGTTTGTCTAATTCCACGTTCAGAATTAGTTGAGGGCTCAATATTTTACAATACAAAAAAATGCACAATCACTTGCTAATTGAAATCAAATTGTAACATATTTTTCCTGATTCCGCAATAATTTGAAGGTATATTTACTGGAAAGTGCCTTCTACTTCTGTATATTGAAATTTTATTGAATTTGTAACTTTATTTAGTTATTTTTATGTTTGCTGTTCAGTTTTTACAAGCTTTTGTCTACTTTCTTCAATACTCTAAAATAATTCTTGGTTGAAATATCATTATAAGCCACATATTTAGTGAATTTATTTCTTTGAATCCGTTTGCCTAATTGGTAAGCACGCTTCTCCAATTTTAGAACGATCGTTGCATGGCTATGCACTTAGGAACTATAAAACAACATATACCTACACGTTCAGAATTAAATAAGGGCTCAATATTTTACAAAGCAAAAAAATGCACAATCACTTGCTAATTGAAATCAAATTGTAACATATTTTTCCTGATTCCGCAATAATTTGAAGATATATTTACTGGAAAGTGCCTTCTACTTCTGTATATTGAAATTTTATTGTATTTGTATCTTTATTTAGTTATTTTTATGTTAGTTTTTCAGTTATTACAAGCTTTTGTGTACAAATTTTAACAGTTTTTTGACAATTTAACGTCTTTCTATTTACAATGTCCTAATTTACAAAAATTTCTTCTATCGGCACAACAAAATAACGCATTTGTCACATACTGATTTTTTTGACAACCCTGTAGTAGTTTTCCATTGATCATATTGTGTTTCTCTTTTCATTATACAAGAAATTTATCTAGCAAATAAATCATCAACAGTAGAATTTGGGAAAATATTCGTACAGTTAAAGCAACTTGAAACGTCACTGTAACTATGGTAACGGTCTTGGGAAGGGCGCGTACACTTGACGAAGGTGTTGAAGTGTGTGACATCATTTGCTCCTCCGGTGCAGCCGACGGTTCAACTTGGCACTTTCCCGACGGGCGTCCCAACGCCACCCTGTTGCAGACAACTTAATAATATTACGTTAGAACAATGTAAACATAATTATTTATCTCTGATTTTACGTGATTTAAATTTGTGTTTGTCAAATAATAATTCAGTAGAAATTAGAATTTCAGAAGTTTAATCCATTAATACAGGGTCTTCCACGACGAACTGAATCGTTATGCATATGGGAACGTACTGGGACTAGTGTTATGAAAATTTTCAGCTAAAATAATTTCAGTTTTTTTAAACTTCCGGTTATTTTCAAACTTCGTTATTTTAAACGGAATGCTATGGTTTTTGTTAAATTTTTGGAATCTACGAAAAATTTCGATATAACTTTATATAAGGCATCGTATGCCTAAAGTCCACCATATTTTAATTATTTCACATTTTCGAAATTTTTGAATACATGCAGCCCTCCACTAAAAAAATTATATTTCCAAGTTTAAGTGAGTCAGTTCTAATATTTTGGGATTTTGAAAAATAACACTTATAGTATTCGAAATCTGTGAAAACCTTGACAAAAATATATATAGGGTGTTCAGAAAATGGTGCCGAATTTCGCTGTCTAAAAAATTTAATTTATTCAAAACACAACCCTCATTTTTCTCTTTACCATTTAATTAAATTAAGGGATTAGTTAGTTAGTAAATTCATATATCTCAAATTAACGGTTTTTTTTAGAAACTTGATCTTGGGGACAACCATTTCGAACATTTACTTTAGTTTAATTTTTAGTTTTGTTCTCTTAGTGTAGTGCTTTTAAATATTTTTCAATTAACTAAAGTATTTTAATTTTTGATACGTTAACTTTTGTTATTCGATGTTGGGTGACAATTCAGAACCATTCAACCATTCAAGTTTCTACAAAAACCGTTAATATATGAATATTTAGATAGCGAAATTCGGCACCATTTTCTGAACACCCTATATAAATTTTTGTCAATGTTTTCCCAGATTTTGTTTGATTAGCTGTAAGTGTTATTTGTCCAAATCCCAAAAATATTTAAACCTGACTCAATTAAACTGGGAAATATTTTTTTAGTGGAGGGCTGCATGTGTCCAAAAATTTCGGAAATGTGCATTCCGTTTAAAATAACGAAATTTGAATATAACCGGAAGTTTCAGAAAACTGAAATTATTTTAGCTGAAACGAACATTTCGGAAAACCCATGCAAGCAAATTTTTATAACACTAGTCCTAGTACTTTCCCATATACAAACCGAATCAGTCATGAAAGACCCTGTACATAAAGTTTGTTATAGTACTTAATTCTATTACTATGATAAATAAAGGACAATTGTGATCAAATTAAGGATTTACTTAAAAGAAAACCACGCATCTATTTAAATTTATTAACTTTTGGGTCCCAAAAGCACCTGGCCCAACAAAGAAAACAAAAAAAATTTCGAAAAAAATATATTTATGTCGTCGACATCGCCTCTTCATTGTTGGAAAATCTTTTTTTCAAGGCTGGAAACAGAAAATAATCCGCGAGGGGTAAATCTGGCGAATAGTGTACATGAGGTAGCCATTCAAACTTTAACTCATTAATTTTGGCTTTTGTAATATTGGATGTGTGAGCTGGTGCATTATTTATGAAACAACACTTTCTTCTTAACCAAACGCGGCCATTTTTGCTTGATTTCTTCGCCAAAACTCTGCAATAAGGTCGCATAACACTCGCCGTTGATAGGTTCTTCATTTTCTCAAAAAAGTCAATGGAAATTATTCCACGCGCACCTCAAAAAACCGACGCTTGCAAATGGAATGGTCTTTGTCTTCTTTGGAGCTGGTTCACCCTTTTCAGTCCATTGTTTTGATTGTTCTTTTGTGTCCGGTGTAAAGTGATGGACCCACGTTATGAAACGACATAAAAATTTGACTTTATATCTGTCAAACATAGTCAAACCCTCGATGGAAACATCTTCACGACGCTGTTTTTGTTCCATTGTGAGCAAACGCTTTTTCATGTCATCTTCAGTTAATTTACGATGTACCGCACTTTTTGAAATGCCTACTATGTCCCCTAGCTCACCCCCTTTTAGTTGACGATCATCCAGGAGATTTTCTTCGACATTTAAGGAGTCGTGACCTCATTTGGTCGACCTCTGCGTTGCTGGTCTTTGCAGATAGTACGGTCTCGTCTAAACTTTGCTACCCAATATTTTACTGTTGATATCGAAGGAGCAATCTCCTCCAGAGTGAATTCTATCACATAATGATAACCAATGTTTTCCATGTTTACAAATTTATGATTGCCAAACAAATAATAAACAATGTGGCGTCTTCAAACTTGAAACATATGCTGTATAGAATAAGTACTTTCTAATACGGTGAAATTTCTCAAACTACGGCCATCTTTAGGTCAGACCAGGTACTTCTGGAACCATCTTCGTACACTAGATGTTCAGCGATAAAAAAAATACGTAGTCAGACATCCTGTAATCGCTGTAGCCCCATTCTTCCCTCTCAAACTGATTGACATCTTTTAACGGGCAGCTCGTAACACGGTTAGCCCTTATTGTGCCAATCGCATAGTAGCCAAACTCTCGCAGATATCAACGAGGCGAAAAAATTGTCAAACACTTGGAGCTGTCTTTCTAGACACAGCTTCACCCAGTGTACAAACTACAAGCCGCCATGTAACAAGTACTGACACATATACTAAGTTGGAATTTCTGGAACCGTTGGTGATGTTCATGGTGAATACACTGTTTACACTGCCACTATACCAACACTCACAATTACACAGTATAACGCGCGTTTCGATAACCAAGTTATCGTCTTCAGAGACCGAAAGTAAACAGTTTACCTTTAGTCGCGCGCGCGCGTGTATTCAGTGTGTTACATATATCCCAATTTTTGTAGCCAAATCTTGTGGGTTTTTGGCTTTTGGCTTTTATCGTTTTTGAAATAATTCGCCCAAACTGTCTAGCAGCAGACGCTTCAAATCTATCACATCTTAAACTTTCTGCAAGAATTTTCGGCACCCAAAATCACATAAATAAATAAATTTTTCTGTCCCGCGTAGAGGTTTGTTTGGTCTACAATTATTTCATTAAATCTTTGTGGAAAAAGAACCTGAAATATTCTAGGAAATCCTGATTTTCTTCAGACTTTGATTGTGTGTTGTAGTCTGTGTATGGAGACTTAGATAATTATCGTCATTTTCTTATTAATTTGTGATTTTTTAAGCGGCCGCAAAGTTCTGGTATTTGACGATTGGATTCCTGAAGATATTGAGGGCAGATTATCATCTCTAATTGCTTAAAAAACGTAGTAGTTCAGATCTAATCACGTCGTGGTTCAACATAAATAAAGTTTCATTAACATCCTCGCATTCCAAAGCAACACCATCGAACCCAATGCGCATGATTTATCTTGAATTATAAACAACATTATTTTCTTTATTTCTTTCCATCGCTAACACCTCCTAGAGTTTTCCAAACATCAATATTTCTTGTAAACAATAAATACGCACGTGAATGTCGAATCAAAATAAAAAATTCTCGTAATTCCAATGACAATTGACAAGTGTGTGCTTTGTGTCGATGATGTTCTTCAATTTAACAAAAAATTTTCGTTTGTCGGCAGATAATTTAGTGCACGTTACGACAACAGCGGCGCCGACGGGTCCACCTAGTTTATTAGGCCTCTCGACCTACCTCAACAATCATTCTACTTCGATAGCTAAACCTGTTGCGAGTAGACCACCGCATTTTAATCCTCACCTATTACTAGCAGCGCACTGTAGGCCGCAACCTTATTTAACAGGTAAGTCAATTTATATCGTGAATAATTTTCGAAAGAGATGCTTTTCTACATTCATATTTCGCCGTAAATAATGTCTAAATTAGTAAAGTAATGCACCAAATTTATAAAACGTACTACTTTATACTTTTCTGATAGTCTTTCCGATTTTGGAGCTGTGTACTAGCAATTGGAGCTCTTTCAATATGTGCTTCGTTAAATTAAATCACAGGATATCAGTTCACGTGAAGGTGCGGTCCATTCAACTAATCCTCTTCTTCCTATCCATTCTCCAAAACGAACATTAAGGTACTGCATGAAATGACGGATGTTCGCGAGTGTTGGATCGATATTCATTTGCCCACGTAAATCTCCGAGCGTTTTCAGATCAATTTGGCCCGTCACGTGACCATCAAAAAAGTGCGGACCCACGAAACATCCCTTAAAGATACCTGCCCACAAACACATCCCAGGCAGGTTTGATTCTTCTTCAATGGTAGACGTGAAGATTCTGGTCGTTTCAGTACATTCAGTTATGCTGATTAACCGTACCGTTCAGCTTGAAGGCTGCAGATACAATTGTATGAAGCAAGGACATGCTTCGTTTTAATATTTTTTCGATTTATTACGACCTCTGTATATTATTAAATTGAGCATTTAACAAATAGGGGCGGCTACACGTAGAAACTTGTATGAAAATAACTTTTATAAATGTTTTTCTCTTATAAGAGCTCAAATTTCTTTGGTAGCTAGAAGAAATTAGTTAATATAATTATAGAAATCACAAATCCATTTGTCAAACTCTGGCTCAGCACAGTCACTATGTGCCCAGGGATTACACATTTCCGGGAAAAGTTTCTAACAAAACATACACGCTGCATCGGCAGGAGTTTCTCTTCCTATTGGGGCATCTGGTTCACTATCTGAATTAGCTTGGATATCTTCTGGACCTTCACTTTATTCAGTGTCCCTGGTCTTGGTTTTTTTTTACTTTATTTTCCAATTTTCTTCTTATTTGTTTCAATGAGATCATTTTTATAAGATGACGAAGTTATAACCGAGGACAGAGCAGCTTTTCTACTTCTAGAAGATGTCTTTCTACTTTTTTTGCGCTCGAGGTTTATGTCTTAAGGAGATACTAGACCTAGACTGCTGCTATCAATTCCGTAAGATCAAGATTTGCTGTCATATATTGGTTCAATGACCAGTTTCAGAAGTAGATTCTTCTATGTGAGTATCAGGTCTCAGTGGAAGCTCATTTTTTGACTCAGACCCATATTTAAGACCCTTTGCCATTCAACGTGAATACGATTCGGACCAATAGTGCATATTTATTATACCACTACTATAAAATGCAGTCTCAACTGTTCATTAAATTCATGAAAGTATTTCAGAATCGTCGTGTATCAAATTTAACAACGGCCAGTTATAATAATCCAGTCTAATATCAAAATAACAACGCCATCTAGGATTCACATTAAATAACTTAGAATTTATTTATTTCATATTGCTGGATAAAATATCTTCAAAATAACAACAAATTTATTAAAATGAACTAAACAGAACGGGACTTACAAGCATTTTCTCATAACAAAGTTCCCATTCTCCCCCACGTCTTATTTTAAGAGATAGATTAAAAGTTGTTGAATAAAAAATGCGCCGAATTTATTGAAGAATTTGATTATTGTATAAAAAGTGCCACTGAATTGGGTAAATTCTAAAAAAATTCCCTTTTTTAAATTTAATTTTAAATTAAATATAATCCATTCCGGATATATGGCCGACGGTCTTTCTTAGTTGCTCACCCGGTATAATATGTTCTCTGATAAATAATTATGCACCTCAATGTGTATTGCTGGACATAATATCTTCGAAACAACAACAAATTTATAAAAAATGGACTAAACAGAACGGGACTTACAAGCATTTTCTCATAACAAAGTTCCCACTTTCCCCCACGTCTTATTTTAAGAAATAGATTGAAAGCTGCTGAATAAAAAATGCGTCAAATTTATTGAGGAATTTGATCATTGTATAAAAAGTGCCACTGAATTGGGTAAATTCTAAAAAAATTCCCTTTTTTAAATTTAATTTTAAATTAAATATAATCCATTCCCGATATATGGCCGACGGTCTTTCTTAGTTGCTCACCCGGTATAATATGTTCTCTGATAAATAATTATGCACCTCAATGTGTATTGCTGGACATAATATCATCCAAACAACAACAAATTCATAAAAAATGGGTTAAACAGAACGGGACTACAAGCATTTTCTCATAACAAAGTTCCCACTCTCCCCCACGTCTTATTTTAAGAGATAGATTAAAAGTTGTTGAATAAAAAATGCGCCGAATTTATTTAGGAATTTGATCATTGTATAAAAAGTGCCACTGAATTGGGTGAATTCTAAAAAAATTCCCTTTTTTAAATTTAATTTTAAATTAAATATAATCCATTCCGGATATATGGCCGACGGTCTTTCTTAGTTGCTCACCCGGTATAATATGTTCTCTGATAAATAATTATGCATCTCAATGTGTATTGCTGGACATAATATCATCCAAACAACAACAAATTCATAAAAAATGGGTTAAACAGAACGGGACTACAAGCATTTTCTCATAACAAAGTTCCCACTCTCCCCCACGTCTTATTTTAAGAGATAGATTAAAAGTTGTTGAATAAAAAATGCGCCGAATTTATTTAGAAATTTGATTTTTGTATAAAAAGTGCCACTGAATTGGGTAAATTCTAAAAAAATTCCCTTTTTTAAATTTAATTTTAAATTAAATATAATCCATTCCGGATATATGGCCGACGGTCTTTCTTAGTTGCTCACCCGGTATAATATGTTCTCTGATAAATAATTATGCATCTCAATGTGTATTGCTGGACATAATATCATCCAAACAACAACAAATTCATAAAAAATGGGTTAAACAGAACGAGACTACAAGCATTTTCTCATAACAAAGTTCCCACTCTCCCCCACGTCTTATTTTAAGAGATAGATTAAAAGTTGTTGAATAAAAAATGCGCCGAATTTATTTAGGAATTTGATTTTTGTATAAAAAGTGCCACTGAATTGGGCAAATTCTAAAAAATTGCGCTTTTTTAAATTTTATGTTAAATTAAATATAATCCATTCCGTATATATGGCCGACGATCTTTCTTAGTTGCTCACCCGGTATAATATATTCTCGGATAAAGTATTATGCATCTCAATGTGTATTTTGAAATTTAAAACATTGAGTCAAATATGAATGTAGTAAATTAAGTCATACGAATTTTTAATGTTTTGATGAAGAGCGCAAATTAAGATAAACCACCGAACTTACGTATAATAATAAATTTTGTGGGTTTATTTCAGTATCCACACCTATATCCGGTAACCATTCGGCTGTTTTTCCTTTACCCGGTTCGTTTCCATGGGCGCACAGCGGTCGGGGGAAGCCCCGAAGAGGTATGATGAGGCGTGCCGTGTTCAGCGATTTACAACGAAAAGGACTCGAGAGGCGGTTTCAAATACAAAAATATATCTCGAAACCCGACAGGAAGAAACTTGCCGAAAAGTTAGGATTAAAAGATAGTCAGGTTAGTTATGAATAAAACACACATAATTTCGATATAAAACGATTCTTTGTGATAAGTCGACGCATATCTCCCGTGAAGAATTTTGATTATCAACATTGCAATCTAGTAATGTGGAAGAGTTGATGATTTATTGAACCAGAGTCTTCAACATGATGTTCATCTCCTTTCCAAACATTTTGCCTTTGCTTGGCATATCCAGATTAAAAAATCTCGGCTCTTTACTTTTTATTCCTGTTTCTCCTTAATTTTTCCATGGTTGATTCGATCGAATGCCTTTTTATAGTCTATTAAACATTGCAATTTATCTCTCTGCATCTTAAAAACAAGACCTGTACTGAGTACAAAGTATGTTTAAGCCCCAAATCTTCTGGGGATATTTTGCTCTCACATTTTGTAAGATTTTTGGAGTGTCCACTGCCAAAAAAACAATACAAGAAATTCCTTTTTGGCCATTGTTTCAAACAGATAAAAGTTTTTTCACTCAAAATTTTATAATAGGTACACAAACTATTTGTAGTATAGCTGTTAAATTTATATACGTATAGATTTAAAGCTAATAGCGCGCCATCTATGTGTCAGTCTACAAGGTTTTCATGATACTCATAAGCGTTTTCGTAGTGAGAATGTAGTAAAATTAAACACCGAACACCAAAATTCAATTTTCAAATTGACCCTCGATAGAAATTATCAAGTAAAATATAAAAAATTTTGGTGTTTAATTTTGCCACAATCCCACCTCGAAAACGCTGATAATCTAACGGACATTTAGAAATGTATTAAATTTAAAAAAGGAAATGATTAATCGATAATCAAGGAAATAATTCCACTCCAAATTAGAAGAAAAAACGTAAACATATACCGATAATCCGATTTTCAAGAATGAATCCAAACATTCAAACCGATACACATTTTCTGTGTGCGTGTGTGTTTGTGTGCGGTTAGGAGGGTGACTGCAAGTAAATATTCGCATCCGTAAACGTCGTGTTTTTAAATGGAGATAGAACTACCCCTTGTTAAGAGCGCTATCAAAAACATATGTTGCAGATCTAACGCAGAGGATAATATAATAGCCGAGACTTTTGACTGAGGGGAAAGAATCTATTAGGAGTCGGTTTCTCTGTTGATGTGCCATCGATCAAAAACATCGGTTGTAGTACAATGACTTATTATTTCGTTTCCAGGGCTATTTACTTATTTCTTTTTTTTTATTTTAATTAATAAAAATAAACAGAAACACATAGGAAAATGAGAAATTGAAAAAAACTACATACTGTCCCTAGAAGAAAAATGACGAATATTCAGCAAAGAATGAGATAAAGAAAACGGATATAAACGGCACAAAATATGAAGAAACGAAGAAAAAATAGCAAAAATGCATAGGGAAGGTCAGAAAAATGTAAATTATGAAGAAATTCAGAAAACAAAACAGTATAAAGAGTACCTAGAGGAAGAACGAAGAAGATTCAGTAATAATAGAGATGAAAATAACGAGATAACTGTCGTAAATTATGAAGATATAAAAAAAACAAAAGGACTGTGAAACAAAATGACAAAAAAAACACTACAAAGAAGACGTAGATGAAGAATGAGAAATATATAATGAATGAGAGCAAAAAACGAAATAAACGACGTAAATTATGAAGAAATTCAGAAAAAGAACAGTATAAAGATGATATAGAGGAAGAACGAGGAAGATTCAGCAATAATAGAGATGAAAATAGCGAGATAAACGTCGGAAATTATGAAGAAATAAAAAAACAAAAGGACTGCAAAACAAAATGGAAAAAAAACACTACAAAGAAGACGTAGATGAAGAATAAGAAATATATAATGAATGAAAGCAAAAAAACGAAATAAACGACGTAAATTATGAAGAAATTCAGAAAAAGAACAGTATAAAGAGTACCTAGAGGAAGAACGAAGAAGATTCAGTAATAATAGAGATGAAAATAGCGAGATAACTGTCGTAAATTACGAAGAAATAAAAAAAAACAAAAGGACTGTGAAACAAAATGAAAAAAAACACTACAAAGAAGACGTAGATGAAGAATGAGAAATATATAATGAATGAGAGCAAAAAACGAAATAAACGACGTAAATTATGAAGAAATTCAGAAAAAGAACAGTATAAAGATGATATAGAGGAAGAACGAGGAAGATTCAGCAATAATAGAGATGAAAATAGCGAGATAAACGTCGGAAATTACGAAGAAATAAAAAAAAACAAAAGGACTGTGAAACAAAATGAAAAAAAACACTACAAAGAAGACGTAGATGAAAAATGAGAAATATATAATGAATGAGAGCAAAAAAAACGAAATAAACGACGTAAACTATGAAGAAATTCAGAAAAAGAACAGTATAAAGATGATATAGAGGAAGAACGAGGAAGATTCAGCAATAATAGAGATGAAAATAGCGAGATAACTGTCGTAAATTATGAAGAAATGAGAAAAAAACAAAAGGACTGTGAAACAAAATGACAAAAAAAATACTACAAAGAAGACGTAGATGAAGAATGAGAAATATATAATGAATGAGAGCAAAAAAAACGAAATAAACGACGTAAATTATGAAGAAATTCAGAAAAAAAACAGTATAAAGATGATATAGAGGAAGAACGAAGAAGATTCAGTAATAATAGAGATGAAAATAGCGAGATAACTGTCGTAAATTACGAAGAAATAAAAAAAAACAAAAGGACTGTGAAACAAAATGAAAAAAAACACTACAAAGAAGACGTAGATGAAAAATGAGAAATATATAATGAATGAGAGCAAAAAACGAAATAAACGACGTAAATTATGAAGAAATTCAGAAAAAGAACAGTATAAAGATGATATAGAGGAAGAACGAGGAAGATTCAGCAATAATAGAGATGAAAATAGCGAGATAACTGTCGTAAATTACGAAGAAATAAAAAAAAACAAAAGGACTGTGAAACAAAATGAAAAAAAACACTACAAAGAAGACGTAGATGAAAAATGAGAAATATATAATGAATGAGAGCAAAAAAAACGAAATAAACGACGTAAATTATGAAGAAATTCAGAAAAAAAACAGTATAAAGATGATATAGAGGAAGAACGAAGAAGATTCAGTAATAATAGAGATGAAAATAGCGAGATAACCGTCGTAAATTATGAAGAAATGAGAAAAAAACAACGAAAATGGATAGCAAAATTTAACAAATAGTAGGAAGAAGACCTACAGGATGAATGGAAGAGAATCAGCAACAAATATGTATAAACGAAAAAAATCAATAAAAACGAATTCGAAAATGAAAAATACAGAACGAAACAACACAAAAAGGAACCTGTGGATATTTACAACATAAACCAAGAAATATTGTCAGTTATAGTGGAAGAAAAACTATAATGACGATACTAAATCATTGACTTGGAAATATATTTATGAATTTTGAATGATGTATCGTTATTTCTTAATAAAACACGAATTTCTGCGAGCAGAACCTTAGAATAGTCGCGCGTACCTAAAGCTCAAGGAGTAGCTTAGTTCCGCAGCCACCTAGGCGTTAGAGAACTGCTATCTTCTCTGTCCCCAGAGAGAATGAATTTCTCTTCGATTTGAAACGTCTCGCCTGGGTTCTTGTACGTGTGTTGGTTTTCCCTAAAACGTGTACCAGGTATATCAGAGAAAATAAACTGAATTGCATGCAGTTAAATCATAAATAAATTTATAACAGAATCGGAATCCAAAAAAAAGGAACTTTGAAAATTTGGCGACGTGGGTATTTATACAGGAGTGAACGAAAAGCATAGGAAATAGTCAAACAAGCTGCGTTAATGGTATTCTTTGGACCGAAACCCTTCTGCGTAACTAAAATTCATCACAAAACTGATCAGGTAAATAAAAGAAAACAGTCAAAACCCTGATGAGTTCAATAAACCACACAGACGAGTCTTTATTTTGCGTTTGTGATTTGGTGGATAAGAAAAAAGTCGAATGACGATAGATCTAGCGAATAGGGTGGCTGTGGGTGCTAAGCACGGCGTCATAACTAGCAGTTTGCATTGTTGTGATAAAATACGTAATGTCAGGGCAATTTATGACAGTTTCACGTAGAACACACATTTTAGAGGACCGTAGGATAAACGAAAAATTTAATTCGAACTTGGCATTAGTATTGGTGGGGTACCTAGAGTCTATCATCCGGAGTCGGAGTGGAGAAGGAAAGAAAAAGGATCGGCGAAGTGCCATTCTTCTCCAGGACAACCGCGCCTTCATACCGCGCATCTCAGAACTAGAACATCCCCCCTACAATCCGGACTTATCATTCTGCGACTATTACATGTTTGGACCAATGAATTTGACACCTACGACGAGATAGAAGAGTTTGTATGTACATAGCTGTCCGAGTTGTCTCTTCTTGGATATCGGCATCGAAAAACTTCCGAAGACGTTGCAAAAATATGTAATTAGTGAAGGAAATTACCTGTGAATATTTTCGATAGTGAAACGAGTTTGTTTATTCACATTTTGTGATGTATTGAATTCTAAGTTTTTTGGGGTAATTATAGTAAAATAATGTAAAAATCCAGATAAGAATCTCCTTGCCTTAAGAACACGTAATTAAAGAAATACACCCGAAATCAAAAAGAAAATAAATCTTGATGAAATGATTTCGTAAGATAAAGCGTTTTCCGAGGAAGTTAGCGTGGTACACAGATCAATTGTCGGGACAAACCAAAAAAAAAAAAGAAATATTCTACCTCGAAAATTCACAGCAACGAGTCTGACGGAAAGGTTCGAGTTTTTCGTTCTCTCACAAGGGGTGGTCGATTCATCCCTGAGAGAAGCGACGAAAGGCATTTGTAGGAAGAGAGTGGGGATTTGTCGTCGCTTATTGGTCGAGATTCTTACATAATCTTCCTCGACGGCCCGCCTAGTACGATTTATTAAGTTGAAAGGGAAGGGGACGAGGTATTTTCAACCCCAAACAGAGCTCTTAAATACTCGTTTAAATCAGTTCCTTTGAGATTAAATCTAATATAATGTCGTTTAATTATGATTGCGATAAACCTTGATTGTTTAATGGGAAAACTGTTTTTCCTCCTTTCTCTCTTTCTCACTATATAGATATATCCGGGTTTTCCGGTTACGGAAATTCACGCCTTAACGTTTTGATATACTATACAAGGGATATCGTAAATGATTTATGCATTTCTCTAATTTAATTTCGAAAATTGTTCTGTCAGATTCGTCCAGCATCTCTGTAAGTTCCTTTCGGGTGTTAAACTTCTTGAATGCACATTATTTTATTTAAGAGGGTTTCGTGTTAAAACGTTTCATTAAAAGGTTGTTTATACATTCATTGACCTAAAAAGTTACTGTTTTTAATATAATGCAGCTGCGTGTGATTTATGCATTGCACAAAGCGCCGAAAAGGAATTGAGAATGGAAAAAAAATCGATAACGATTGAAGTGTAAACACCAAACGGGGTGTGTGTGTGTGTGTGTGTGTGTGTGTGTGCTTCTAAACACACACGGCGTGTGTCTAATTATTTACAGATCAATGGGATTAAATTGAATTTTCAAAGAACGACATTTTCGATTAGAATATAGTACGAACTTTGTTTCTAACAGTTTCAAAGAAAAAATTTGGAAATCAACTGGAGCGGAACAAGCTTTTTACATAGTTTTATTGTTCACGCAGCTAAAGGTCGGTTTATAAACTTTTACGCTCGCGCCTGGATCGGCGTTCAACATAAATTCAACGAAGTATGAGCCCGCGCTAAAGTTGCAACGCTCATCCAATGAGAAGTAGAACGTAACGTCTACGAGAGCGTCAGCACGGGCGCGAACGTCAGAGTTCATAAATCCATCTTAATTTCCAACGCGAACGCGCACGTGAGCGTCAGCGTAAGAATTTATAAATCCATCTAAGTTCTTTGTGGTTTGGATGAGAACGTCATGTTGAGAAAGATTTGTTGTGGAGGGTAGAGTCTGAAAGACAAAAGAAAAAGGAAGAAGAGGAAAAGAAAGTAACCACTACGCTTATAGAACGAAAGAACAATCAAGACAGTTGATTCATATAAGTAATACTCCTAAATGGACATCTGATATTGGAAAAAACGTCCCTACGTTATAGTTCCGTCAATATTCATTTTCTCTCTCGTTCGAGACACTTTATCTATACTGCGCATGCTTCAAAGATATGCTCGGAGGAGAGAGAGAAAGAGACACTACTTGTTTCACTTATAGGAACAAATGGCGACTTTTGTTAATTTCATCAGTATCTAATATTTCTCCAATGTACTGCATTTTTCCAGTTTTCACTTGTTTTAGATCGGGAACATTTAAAAAATTATAGAAAATATTGAGATTATTCTGTAACGATATTTGAATTGGCCGTACTTTGGATTAGAAATTAGTTAAACTTATCGATTTATTTCAGGTGAAAATTTGGTTCCAAAATCGGCGTATGAAATGGCGCAATTCCAAAGAAAGAGAACTTCTTGCCGCCGGTGGTTCCCGCGAACAAACCCTCCCCAATAAAAATAATCCACATCCGGATCTCAGCGACGCTGACGGTGACAAACCCAAACTAGACCTTAGCGATATACAAGATATTTCGCCAGCCGGTTCGCCGATTGAACCAATGAGTAACGTCGTTCATACGTCAACTGTCAACTATCAAATGTACGACGGAATGGATTACGAAAGTTCAAATGACAGCGACGAAGAGATAAACGTCACTTGATTTGTTATTAGGAAAAAATTGGAATCGAATACATAGAAACGATTCAATCTGATAGCTTCATTTTATGTATTATAAAATTGTTTATGATGATTTACAAAAATATGTACTATAACAGTTTTAAAATTTTGAAAATCAAATTTAAATGTTATCAATTCTTTTTGGACTGAACAAAATCAGTAATTTTTAGAAGAAAACGATGATTTTTCCATTTTCTACAACCAAAAAACGAAGTCACCGCCATAGTTTGAAATTATTTTAAATTTTATGCTCTTTTTCATTTCGATAATTGTCAAAAAAAAACTTTTACACTCAGCACAATCACGAGTAAATATTTTTTTGTAAATAACAATGGTAGAAATAAAAATCCCCTTAGATATTCTGTAATTATTATTGCAAATTATTGTAAATATATAATTTCGAAGATATTAATGTATAAATAAAATATTATAAATGATTTTTGTTTTAATTCATACCAAAAAACCTATTGAGTAAACCATCACACGTACGTAATCCTCGCAACCATTTATACACTTTTACCCCATTGGAACTTTCCAATTTCATACTCGTAACATTTGGAACTATATATTTTGAACCTCCTTCACCACATAAACGATTTTATCTCCCCTCTAACAATTGAGCTACTTAGTTATTTCACCTATTATAAAACGTTTTTCTAATTTTTAAATACGTTAAATAAGTTGTAATTGAAAAAAGTTAATCTTCAGATATTCATGATTTCGTATTTTTGCAAGAAAAATTACATTACAGTCTAAGATGTCCTCCATCTGTCATATGTCAACAACGCGGTCAGTAACGTGTATCATCTGTTCTATGCTCACATTTTGTGTGTCATCTGTCACCGGCCATTTTGTGTATCCTATATTTTATACGACATTTATCATCTTATGTATCACATATTATAATATCCAATATCGTGAGTCATCTAAAGGCTTAGAAGGTGGGTAGCAAGTGCACTGTTCACTATTTTAGAATTTGACCCTAGACAAAAAGTAAAAATTTCTTCCAAATTTATCAATTATATTAGTTTATTCATGTTCAAAAATTTGTTTCATTAAGAGTATACATTCATAATGAAATACGTAACAACACTGTTTATAATAGTCAAAACCATTTGTCATATGTCATCTATTACCAACATGTGTCATCTGTCATTTGTTCCATGAACCCATTTTGTGTATCATCATCAGCCATCTCGTGTTTCTTATATTCTATAACTTTCTTGTGTAAGTCATCTGTCATCAGCCAACTTGTGTTTTATGTGCAATATAGTGTCTAATGTAAACGACTAGGAAGAAAATGACAAAGAAAATAAACTGAAGATGACCTAATTATTTTTAATAGCGTCTTTCATAAAAATTGATATAAAATATGTTTTCAGAGAATTTGGTCCTGTACAGAATAATTAAAAATTGAAATTACATCTAAATTGTACAATGTAAAAACTTAAATGTAAAATATGATAAATTTCACTTAAATTTATATCAATTGATATTGGAAGATCTCAATTTTTGAAATGAAAAAGTTTAAAACAACTTGGGAATTTCCATTTGTTTCATTATTTTTATACGTTTATAATGAAATACGTAACAACACTGTTTAAAATAGTCAAAAATCATTTGTCATATGTCATCTATTGCCAACATGTGTCATTTGTCATTTGTTCCATGAACCCATTTTGTGTATCATCACCAGCCATCTCGTGTTTCTTATATTCTATAACTTTCTTGTGTAAGTCATCTGTCATCAGCCAACTTGTGTTTTATGTGCAATATAGTGTCTAATGTAAACGACTAGGAAGAAAATGACAAAGAAAATAAACTAAAGATGACCTAATTATTTTTAATAGCGTCTTTCATAAAAATTGATATAAAATATGTTTTCAGAGAATTTGGTCCTGTACAGAATAATTAAAAATTGAAATTACATCTAAATTGTACAATGTAAAAACTTAAATGTAAAATATGATAACTTTCACTTAAATTTATATCAATTGATATTGGAAGATCTCAATTTTTGAAATGAAAAAGTTTAAAACAACTTGGGAATTTCCATTTGTTCCATTATTTTTATACGTTTATAATGAAATACGTGGCATCACTGTTTAAAATAGTCAAAAATCATTTGTCATATGTCAATTATTGCCAACATGTGTCATTTGTCATTTGTTCCATGAACCCATTTTGTGTATCATCATCAGCCATCTTGTGTTTTATGTACCATATAGTGTCCTCATGTAAACGACTATGAACAAAGAAAATAAACTAAAGATGACCTAAATATTTTTTAAAGCGTCTATCATTATTGTACAAATTAGCTATTGATTTGTCTCGTTACCGAAAAACAGAAATCAAAAATTGATATAGAATATGTTTTTAGAGAATGCAGAATAATGAAAAATTAATATTACATCTAAATTGTACAATGTTAAAACTTAAAAGTAAAGAATGATAAATTTTAATTAAATCAATATAAATTCATGCTGGAAGATCTTAATTTTTGAAATCAAAAAGTTTAAAACAACTTGGGTATTTCCATTTGTCTCATACTGTATATGAATTTATAATGAAATAATGTTAAATATAGTCAAAACTTCCTAAACGGACCATTAAATTAGAGAAGCTATTAGTTAAATCGTTTTTCTTTTAATTTGTGACATTATTTGTTTTTACACAGGACCGTAGTCAGCATTTTAAGTTTAAATATTGTTCTAAGGAAAATTGTGCGTGAGTTTTTGGTCGAAACTTAATCACCGTGATAGACCACTCGCCTTATTCACCCGATTTAGCCCCTTGTGACTTCTTTTTGTTCAGACTAGTGCTTCGGGGACGGGACTTGGGAGATGTGGAAGTTATCAAGGCTAAAACGATACAGCAACTGAACAGCATCACAACTGAAAACTTTCAACAATGTTATCAACATAGGAAACGGCGTTAACAGAAGTGCATCTTGTCTCAGGGATAGTACTTTGAAGGAGAAACCTGAATAATTGTAAAAATAAAATTATAGTTCAACTTTTATACGTATTTTCCAACCTCGTAGTTAAGTCCGTCTCTGATCATCTGAAATTGTCCCAACGCCCAAATTACTTTCTAATGTATAGTAAATAAATAGGACTGGAAGAAGTGACAGGTGTTTGGTTTTTGGGAAAGTTTGAAAAATGTTAAAAATATCGTTTTTAAATATTTGGATCTGTTTTTGTACTTTTGGTAAATATGCTACGAAACTATCTGTTCAGTTTCTTATTTCTTTTATATGTTTTCGTTACTAAATTATCTCAATTTCAGACTACTTCAAATTAGAAATTAGATTTTATAGCAGGTGAAAAATCAACATAAAATAAACACAATTTAGCTCGAAATTAAAATTATAATTAAATAATATCAAATTTTACGTGGAATTTTAAAATTTTCTCTTTTTTTCCAAATTTCTAAATTGTTCACAGCTCTGGAAATATTTGTAATAAAACGAAGTGAAAGTTAAAAAGTGTTTTATTTATTTTATATATTTGTTTTAGAAATTAATTCTGCTTTTCTCATTATACCCGAAGAGATAATGTCATTGGGTCCACCCATCTATTCCCAAGTTCCAACTGTACATGCAGGTAAGTTTATTAAAGAAAATACCGATCGATTTTGAGTCATCTATGTAACCCACTTTTGTTTTAATTATTTCGGTGTACAATTTTGGCTTTCTCTGTAAAAAGAACGTACTATAGTTTCTTTTCATATTTTTTTTAGCTTTATTTCACCAAAATCCTTTAAATTTTTATCAAATATTCCCTCACCCTTCCTCCAAAACATCCCCAAACTATCACCGAGCTTTGTTAAACGTTTTCTATCGCCAAAGCTTCTGGTGGATGCATATCTTTTCACGTTGTAGTCCACGGAAACGGGATAAATACTTTTCTATGCCCTTTTCCTGGTTCTAATATACCTTCTAACCAATTTTGAGCCAAATCGGTTCAGCCGTTCTTGTTCTTTTATATAGTATAACCAACACGACCTCTCGATGGTGCGGGTCCAACTCAAACTTCGCTCACTTATATCAGTCTACTTTTCCACTTCTTTTATATAATGACCTCCAAATTACTTTCTATTTTTCTTGTTTATGCATTAATTAGTTAGTTAGATACACTGGCAAGACCTTTAAAACGATTTATTACACGACGAACATCCATAATTTAACCGCACACTGTATATTTCAAGTTATATCTTTTATCAGGAACTGATTCACGATTTGGTTGGGGATTTCGACTAGGTAGATATGCTGATTTTCAAGTAATGGTTGAGCTAGGTCCTCAAACTTATACTCAACCTATTTATCAAGAAAACAAGGCATCTGGGAGTAGTAACAGCTTTAAGAGAAGTATAACAAATAATATTGGATATAATACTAGAAAGAAAACTCTATCGGGATATCAGGGAAGTGGAAAGGTAAATCAAATATCTCAAAGAATACATTATATACGAACTTTTAAGACTTAACATATGTTAAACTACCTCTATTCTTAGATATTCTAGTGAATATTTGATAAATTTCTATTTTTCTAGGGGACAAATGTCAATAGTGTAAAAACAGTTTCAGAATTAGTACAAAGATGGAGGAAAGGAACAAAGAAAAGAGAAAAAAATTCAGTAATTGAGGAAAAACCCTCAAAAAAATTTTAAGTTGATGGAAGTTAATGAATAATGTTTATAATTTACTATGTTTGTATCATATGAAACAAAATAAATTAGATTCTTTTGAAAATAAATTCGTTTTATTAAAATGGAAATGTATGTTGTACTGCCATCTGTGAGACAATAGATGTACTAAATTTGTTTATAATACAGTTTTGTGAACGTAGCTTCATATAAGATTTAACGTAGTTTGTATAGATGTCATCACCTGTTTTATTTATAGAAAATAAAAGTAAAAAGATATTAGTTAATAAGTTTCAGCTCCTAATGTACTTTTTTCAAATTTTTTATTTATTCTTTCATCATTTGAGCTATTTATTAATTGAATATAATGCTATACATATATTGTTATACATGCTATATTGGGAATCAATTAAAAGTGTATTCCTCGTAGTTTCATCATGACTGACAATTGAATTGATAGTTTGGACGTGAAAAAAGAGGATAAGGGCCCTTTGGAATTGGAAATAGTTTATTCATCAACTATTTTAATAATACTGAATCACATTTTACGCAGTAGTATTATGTATTGCCTAACTAATGGTGTCTAGGGAATCAAATATTAAATCTCTCTAGTTTCGCCATTATTGATGATTGAATTTATAGTTTGAGCGAAAAAATAAGAATAAAGGCACTATGAAATTCAAAATAGTTGACAATGTTTATCAATCAACAATTTCATTAGTAGTGGAACCCCTTTTTGGTATAAGGTAATGGTATATTGGAAATCAATCAAAAGTATTATCTCTCTAGTTTCGTCTTTATAGATAATTAAATTAACAATTTGGACATGAAAAATCGACACTTTGAAGTTAAAAATAAGTGTAAATATTCATTAATCAACCAATTTAATAGTACCATACGTAGTAGTATTGTGTATTGCCTATCTAATAGGTCTAACCTCTTTTGCAGTATCGTTTACGAAAAACGTAAAGTTGATTAGTTGATGATTGATAATGATTGTGAAGTAATTACTGAAATGGTTGAAAAGTAATATCCATGTCAAATATAATCACAAACATGAATTATGATCTCATGAACGCGAATTCATCATGACAAATATATAAAAGGAAAATATAATTAAGTTTATATGTTTATCCAAGTAATTGTGCAATATAAACCTTGACAACTTCACGATCTTACGAAATCACATTAGAAACCAGAAGCGGAGACACACCAATGTAAATTTACACATTTTCACTTTAAATATTTAGTGTTATTGAATTTCATAAAACTAGTATCACATTGACGAACAGGGTTAATTGATGTTCGAAGTTCTTTGTATATACGAGGGGCATAAAATTTATACGTATACCTAGTAGTTTAGAAACTAACGTTTTATTGTTTTGCATATCTTGTTATTTAGATATTAACACAGGTCCATTTTTATGTTTCGGAAAATCAGACAGTATTTCAATTGTATAATAATCCAAGAAGCTAATAGAAATGTATTGCGCATATGCAATTGTAGGGTTTGTCAGACACAAAAAAACATTGCTAAAGCGCAATCGCAAACCAGGGCTGTCGAAACTAGAGCAAAAACGGCGGGTAAGGTGCAACACTAGTATTTGTCAGACAGAAATAAAACGTGCTGTCAAATGGAACGGTAATGGCGGGTAATGTGTATTGCTGGTATTTTTCAAATGGGAAATAATACGTGGTGCAGTAACAAAGTACTTTCATTTTTTTTATTTGGACCTCCTGAGCCCTTCAATCATTCACTAGGTTAGCGTATTCATAAAGGGTACGTATATATTTGTATTGTTGTGCTTTTCTCGGATTTTCCACGGTTATTAATTTTTTTCAATTATTCATTTGTTGTAGTTCAATTTCTTATTACGTTATTTTTGAAATTATTTAAATACGGACCTGTAAATGAATGTATCAATACATACTCGCATTGACTAAGGTATAAGGGAAAGTTGATATATTGCAGCTGCCTCGTACGCGCGATTTGGTTTTTCTTGAAATTTAAAGTTCAGTTTAAAAAGTGCTAGGACACCGAAATGAACAAAAAAATGTCTAAACGATGTTTATAGTCGAAGAAATTGCGTATAAATAGATAATTTTTTTTTCATTCGAAAGTGAAATCGGTAATTGACACACCAACGAACATATTTTTTGTTTCACTTTTAGCGAGACTGCGGAATATGAAAGTGACAGTGTTTTTAAGTGTGTTACTTTGTTGTCTATTAGGTAATGTAATTCAATAGTTAAATAAACAAATATTGTTCAGAATATGTCACTATAAAAGTATTACAAATAATAAATTAGATATTTTGTATCAACTTGAATAAAAACATCGCTCTCTATTCATCAAATTATATTTAATTCAATACTATGTACATAAAATTCTATTCAAATCATCTAGAAGCTGTAAGATTTCAATTTATAGCTGTTGAGGGATGAAATTGAGGCGCTATCTATAATTCTACCTACAAATCAAATATGGTAATAAAACAAATCAAACACTACAGACTCTTCATTCGACTAGATTTCTACATATGATTTTTCTACTTAGTTCTAGCTTACATTAATAGATAGCGCAATTGCATTTTCTTCAATTTTCATAGTAAAAAACGAGAATAAACTAGATCCCCATTAATATCAGCTTAAATAAAGTGAATTTGACGAAGCCATTATTATTTATGTGACTTTAAATCATTTAAAACCGTTTTTACATTTGAATACATTTTATTTATTAGTTATAACCTATCTTAATAGATAACGAAACTGCGTTTTCTTTAATTTTTATTGTGAATAACGAGAATCAATTCGATTCCTGTTGATTGGATTTTAAATAAAGTGAACTTTGAGCATATCATCGTTATTTATGTGGATCAAAATAATTTAAATCTGTTAGTGCACTCGATTAATTGAGAAATACTCATTAGTTCTAGCTTATCTTAATAGATGACGCAACTGTTTTTTTCAATTTTAATTGTTTATAAGGGTCAATTTGAGTTCTATCGATTGTAAAATGAATGAAGTAAATTTTAACGAAACCATTGCTGTTTTTTTATTTAAAATCATTTAATGCCGTTGGTGTATTTTGTTAATTGAGAAGTAGATTACTACATCGTATATATTAGTACTGACCTATCTTAAGAGATAACGCAACTGAGCTTTCTATAGTTTTTATCATAAACAAAGAAGATCAATTCGGTTCCCATTGATTGAATCAAATTAAAGTAAATTTTGATCAAGTATTTATTATTACTATGACTTAAAATCATATAGAGCCGTTATTACATTCGATTGATTGAGATTACTACATTTTATTTACTAGTTCTAATCAATCATACGAGATGGAGATATAGTATCATCTATAATTTCAATTTTATGTGCAATATAATGAATTGAAGTAGCAATTAATATTCTCCTAAGTGTCATAAAATAAGAATATTATATCTAATGGATAATACAATACAATACAATAAATTATCAAACATAATTTCTCTTAAGAATTCTAATCAATCGCAAGAGATGGCGTAACTGCGTAATATGTTACTGAATACTCCAGTAGGTGTCAGTGTGATATATTTTTTCATAAATTCTTATAAATGTTTTTCAAAATTTATTTCGATTTAAAAGTGATTTATTGGATTATTATCGTGTTATTAAAAACTGATTATCTTAAATCCGATAATTTCTTCTAGGTTGCGACACTTTGATTGTCCCAGATGAGATACCATCTTTACTATCAGTTGTTTACTCAAATATTCCAACTGTAAAAAAAGGTAACTATATTTTGTTTTTATTTTGAGCTATTATCGATCTTCGTAGTTTTCTAGTAAATACAAGACGGATCTTTTTGTGAATTTTTTTATATATATCAATTAAGAATACAAAACTTTTCATGAAATTTATTTATTTATGAGATATTTGCGTGTTTTTCTTTACAACGTTTTTGATATATTCTCAAATTGCCATCTTGTACGTGTATATTCCATGTTAATCCAGAAACTATTTCTTTTTATGCATAATCTCGAATATCTTATTCTAATTACGTTTTTATGTTAAAAAATAGATCCTACAAGTACTATAAGAATTGTTTCAATGTAGGTACCGACTCTAGGATAGGTTGGGGATTCAAACTAGGCAACAGAGCAGATTTTCAAGTGCTGGTAGAATTAGGACCGCAGACTTACACTCAACCAATTCAAAATCAAAACCCTAAGGAAAATACCAACAAAAGGAACACTTTAGAAACTTTGGCCGACACCTTGTATGCCCAAAACAATGAATTGAAGAGGTTGAAAGCTCAAATTCAAAACGAAGAAGCTTCAATACCCGTGAAGAATGAAGAGAAGAAGGTAATTCATTTTAACCACTGACAAATTATTTTCCAAGCATAATAATAATAATTAGATTCAATCAAGTCTGTCTTTTATATAACAATATCAATAAAGCAGGATTAAATAAAGTAATCCATACCCTTGGACGAAAATATCTACCTAAATATTTTTTAATAATAATTTTTCAGTCTATTGATAACATCGCTGGTTCCGAAGCTGCTGATTGGCTGAAACGTTGGAGTGCATCGGCCGAAAAAACATCTGATTACGTCTCTGTCGGAGTAAAACCTGGTTTAGGTATTGGGGAAATTGATGCGAAATCTGTTATTCCAGAAGATGAGGACGATAAACTAAGGAACAGTGCAACAGAAATGCAAAACAAACATTCAACGCAAAAATGAAAAAACACGTCACATGAAGATGGATTAAAAATTGTTAAAATGGATAAATAATTTAATTTTACTATGTTATAATGTTTATATTAAATTATTAGAAATATATAATACATACATACATGTTCATTTTATTCAAAGTAAAATATTCCCTAATTATTAAGACTTCGAATTTTTTATCAATCAATATATTATGAATTTACGAAAGCCGGTCCTGTTTGATTCTTATATCGTTAGCTTCTAATCGCGTTCGACTAACGCCGATATTGTCGCGTCTGGCAACAGTAATTTCAACTATAAGCATTTTGAAACATAAAAAAGAAAACAGTCTTTAGAAAAAGTTATCTACCTGCTCAATATAAATTTTGACTTACCTGTTTGTATTTATTAAAAAATACCATTGAGAAATTGAACTCTTATTGTTTTCATTGTATTTCTGCCGCCTATTGTTACATTTTGAACAATGTTGTCATATCGTTAAAAATCAATCGGGTTTGAAGAATTGACTCCATAAGAGCTTTTTCTTAAAATGTATAACAACAAATTATTAAGTATTAGAAGAAAATTATCAAATTTTCCAATATTTCTATATATTAACTACAATTAGTATTTTTTGAAATCATACATTGATACAGCGTTTTATTACTTTGTCAAATCAAATACATTATAATGTTATGTAAGCGTATTTATAATTTAAATTTAATATCAACATTAATTTGATATAAGAAAAATAATTATAAATCACCTTTATTTTCGTCTTATAATTTATAAAATTAGATTAATCCCAGTTTATTAAGTCTGACAACGCCGCGTTAAATAGACAGATCAGTTAAATATCCAATATGGCGATATCTCTGTTTTTGTGTTGTGTAGTGTTGATGTGATTGTAGTAGTTTAATAAGACTTTTTGAGGGTTTAACCACAGATAAAATATAAACCATCAAATGGTAAGTGTAAATAAAGATAATTTTCTTTTTTTTAATTCACAAATTTTACCTACACGCCAATCCAATTAGTGAGGTTAAACATTGAAAAATCAATGTTATTAGGTTAGGATACAAATGATTTATCACTTTATTGTTTGTTACTGTTTTAAATTTTATAACTGTTGATGATGAATAATACATTATCACGTTTTTTTGTTCAAATAGAATACAAAAAGGTTTTAATTTGAATAATAAAAAAGTAATTATAACAGGAGGAAATGAAAGATTTTTTTTTGAATAGATCAACATATGAAAATAAAACATTTGTTTACCTTTTGTAATACAAAAATCAATAAATTACTTAATTAAAGGGCTCTAACCCTTCGAGCCCTACCTTTAACTTGCATGTTAATATGTGTTTTAATCTAGGGGAGACTTTATGTTCTAAGTAAACTATAAAAACTTATTTTCTTATCATATATACGATATATGTTTTTCAAAATATTCATTTTTTTGCCTGTCATGCTGTATATTGATATGTTTCGTTATTATTTACTATCAGAAATAATTTGTATAAAGCAAGTTTTTGTATAATCCAAAATGATGATACAAAATTTTTATATTTTGTTTAAATTATGATGTCAAATAAAAGCAATTTATTGTAAATTAAGTACGAGATATAAGTAAATTGCAAAGAAGATACATGTAACTTATTGATAAAAAATATACAGGGTTTATTGAAATTATGTAATACTACATACATACAAATCTCAACATGTTATAACATACAGGATGATTTATTTAAAAAGCAAAATTTATTGTATTTGTTAATGAGGAATCTATAGTAAAACAGGTTTATCAATAAATCATACCACTTGATACCAATAATCATATTTTCTAGGAATCTCTTTGTATAATTTATGTTCCTTTGTGAGTTATTTATGCATTAATATGGTAATAAAGACGGAAATGACCTTCAGAAAAGACAACAGAGAAATCTGTGTCTATTTCTTGAGAACAATACGTAAACTAGACAACCATTGTGTCAGGCAGTCTAACGTTAGATTTATTTCTATTATACAGGGTAATGCATTTCGAATACTAAATGTTTGAACTGTATATTATTAGTACTACACTGTAGGATCTATACTAAGAGAGGAATATATTTCTCAACACGACTTTAAGTGATAACTACCATTTCGTGACGGATATTTTCTTTTATTCGTGCCAGGGAAGGCGCTGTATTAGCTTAAACTTTGGCCTAACCCCACAGGAAAAAGTCCATAAGTGTTAAATCGAGATTTATGTCACCTCTTCTGGAGATCAATTTGTCAGAAAAATATCACGATTTCGTTGCAGAGATCTATTGGACGTGTGTGAAGTTACTTCTTCATGTTGGAACGATTTTCTTTGGTTTTGCAGTTCATACATCTGGCACAAAACTTTCTGAATTCACTGTAACTGTGCGTTCCCTTTCAAAAAAGTGCTCACATCGCAACCCATACGGTCATTTCAGGCGAATGCAAGGTTTTCTGCTGTTTTAGATTGGTTACACTCCAG
Source organism: Diorhabda carinulata (assembly GCF_026250575.1). Lineage (NCBI taxonomy): Eukaryota > Metazoa > Arthropoda > Insecta > Coleoptera > Chrysomelidae > Diorhabda > Diorhabda carinulata. The sequence goes on along the minus strand of NC_079472.1, from coordinate 12,910,555 downwards.
TAGCGGCCATTTTTCTTGGTGACGTCTACATTAAGATGAAAATGAGCCTCGAAATCAAGATGTTGGTAAACGTTGGAACGCGTTAAATCGATTGGTTTACGCAGTCCAACCTCTCACCAACATACTGAGGCTTAAATATTTGCACGAAGTGGATTTTGTAGCCCCAAATCGCTACATAGCCACTAAATTCCCAAGAGCCAATTTTTCATCGTATTAATGACTTCTTAATCTATTTTCCAATTACTTTGATGTGTGTCCTATATAAATAGCATCACAATTACAACGAAAAATTTCATATACGACGATTTGACCATGAAAATGTAGGCATCTTTTCAATATTGATGCTCCCATAGTATAGCAATAATTTTTTTGATATGGGGTGAGCAAATATATTCGAATTATTCATAATGGATTCTGTTTTAACTATTAAAATAATGTTTTTGTTATTATATGGTTAGTTATTGTTGTTTTTTATCGTATTGATGACTTCTCAATCTATTTTCCAACGATTGTGATGTTTGTCTTATTTAAAAAGTATCATTATTTAATATGGATACTTCCATTGGAGAGGAATTAATTGTGTTCACGAAGTTTGTAGCTAGTAGATGAAAAAATATTAGAAATTCAATTTTTTCGCTTAAACAATTCGGGCAAGGCCTACACTGACTCGATTCAATGCAGAATTTTCGTGGATTAATTCGAGGCGTTATTATTATAGTCCAACCCAGTTGAAAAGGTTTGCTAACCATAATTAGCTACTTACATAAATCATATCTAGCGAATAACCTATGTGGAATGAAAAGGGCTAGGCAGAGGCAAGTAGTCAAGGCCAAGATATGAAATTTCTACAAAAAATTTAGTTCTATATTTGGATATAAACGGCTTTCTCGATTTTTTGCATTAATTTACTAGTTATAGAATCATTTGCTACCGCATTTCTAAGTTCGTACCAAATATAGAAACATGCCAACTTTTTCTGATTGTTTATACATGGTGTCAATTTGAAAACGTCTACAGGGTGTTTGAGAAAAGTTTTACCTCGAGTATTTTTATATGAAATTACATTTTTATAAAAAGCTGACGAATATGCAGACATTCCCAAAGGGGGAATTTTGAAAATTTCATTTATCAATTGAGATTTAAATTTATATAAAGAAAACTGTTTTCGTTATTAAGTAAATACAGACAAAAATTGAGATTCAATTGAACATATTTTTCACGTGGAAAAATAACGAAAAAAAAACCGATGAAAAGTTACAAAAATATTAATTCTCCATCCCGTGGAATGATTTGTTTTCTTTTTGTACAAATATCGTTTTTTCGGAACAGTGTTTTGGGTTTCCGAAGGCGTAAACTTGCGCGTAATTTAAAAATTTCACTGACTTAGAAAAAAAATTATATTGAATTTGAACATACTCGTTCTCTTATAGGAATTCACTTTTTGTTGCATGTCGTTAATCTCATTAATCACGTAACTCAGTTCAAAGTTGTTACAAAAATTAATAATCTCACGATTAGGTCATTATGTATTGATAAAATTAACTGCTACAAGGAGACGATAAGAATATATTTATTTTTTTTTATCTAATTCGTCGTCAACGTATCACCATAAAAATATACAAGGTCATGACGAAAAACGTCATCGTAATACGTTACATTCAATACTTATAGGATACGAGGGTTGTACTGAAGTTTTTAGATATGGCGAATATGTCAAATCTGACATTGACATTAACTCGATTCGGCTGTTGGTGATAAAGCAACATCTCGAGTGACGTGTCGTGGTTTTCCGAATTGTATCGTGGTCGCACATAAATTGATCTTAAAGGATAATATTTTGAAAACCAACAAATCCGCATACAATTAAAAATATTTGTTTTTATTTGTCTTCATGGAAACTTAAGTAGAAACCCTCGTATTCTATGTTTTTTTTTTGGTTATTCCGTATCTGTTTTACACGCCCTTCTAAACTCATTTATCTAATTCAGTTTTATAATTTGATTGGTGTTGAAACCGTGATACCATCTGCCCTTTCAGACTGTTAACAACAGGAACCAGATCAAACCAATTAATTGAACTTAATGTGTGATTTATGTCTGTGGATATAGGGTGGGTTCATCGAACGTCACAAAAATCGCAAAAAATGCGTCTACAGTTTAATTTTATATGTAAAAAAGTAAATAAAAACTTTCTTACAACCAAAATTGGATATAACTTAGTCCTTTTGGAATGTTAGAAAATAAGAAAGCAAAATCATTTCGACGCTTGGTACGGGGATTTTGGAACCTTTAAGGTTTAATTAGGGTTCCTTTCATCCATATTATTTGTAATGGCTGAATCTGCGACGTTATGGAATGAATAGTATTGAAAAACCTTCTTCTGGAAATAATTTTGTTCTTCTAAAATTTTTCCGTTGATTTTAATTTAAAATAAAATTCGAAAGAAATTAATTTAATAAGATTTAAATTGCAAAATTGATGAGGTCGTTATATTTATATGTAAATGGGGCGATTCCAAATGACTTTTTAACGATTTTCCTGAATATTTTTGAAGAAAAATGGTAACTTTTACCCCATATGACACAAACAGCTGTTTTATGCCGCAGGTGACATATGACAGCTTTGAACATTTTTGCTTAAGAACCGGCTTAATTTTAATTCTTATATAAACGAAATATTCTATTTTTTTCTTTGTTATTCTATAATAATATTTTGAATCTATTTAACTCGATTTTACAAATTTCATTTGCAAAAAAAGCACCACGTTTCTCTTGCTATTCAACTTTAGACTGCAAGAAAACGACGTCTCTGTTGTTACATCACCTTTACAAAAGACGACGTCTCTATTGCTGTTTAACCTTTAAACTCCAAGAAGACGACGACTCTTTTATTATTGTACTTTGGAATTCAAGAAGACGACGTATCTCTTGCTACGCAACTTCGTACTCCAAGAAAACGTCGTCTCTGTTGTTACTTCACCTTTAAACACCAAGAACACGACGTCTTTGTTACTACGCAACTTCGTACTCCAGGAAAACGTCGTCTCTCTTGCTATTTAACCTTGAGGCTCCTAAAAGACGACGTCAATATTGCTGTTTAACATTTAAACTCCAAGAAGACGACGTCTCTTTTAGTTTTCAACGTTGGACTCCAAGAAGACGACGTATATTGCTATTCAACTTTGGAATCCAAGAAAACGTCGTCTCTATTGCTGTTTAACCTTTAAACTCAAAGAAGACGACGTTCCTTTTATTATTCAACGTTGGACTTCAAGAAGACGACGTATATGGCTATTCAACTTTGCAATTCAAGAAGATGACGTCTCTCTTGCTACGCAACTTCGTTCTCCAAGAAAACGTCGTCTCTATTTAACCTTGAGACTCCTAAAAGACGATGTGTCTATTGCTGTTTAACCTTTAAACTCCAAGAAGACGAGGTCTCCGTCGCTACTCAAATTGGACTCCAAAAAAACGACGTTTCTCTTTTTATTCAACCTTTAGACTTCAAGAAGTGGACGTCTCTTTGCTATGCAACTCCAATAAGACGTTCTTTCTTTTGCTACTCCTAGAAAAAGACGTTTCTCTTGCCTTTTAACCTTCAGAATCCAATAAGACGACGTCTCAGTTCTTTCTCAACTTAGGATACCAAGAAGGCGACATATCCATTGGTAAGAACGTGCGTTAATTTCGAGATATTGTGTATAATACAAAACGGAATTTTATCTAATCATACTGTACAGTACAACGAACTTAAAAATGTTGATAAACTCAACTGCTACAAAATAATTTCTCCCAGATTACGTAATATGTTTATTACCTACATGACGCGGTGGTTTCGGATGCCCATTGTCTGTCTAAATACAATTATATAGTGCAATTACTTGGATAAAAGTGTCCCGTTAAGGTTAGTCGTCGTTAATGCCGTCGGTATTCTTTTTTATTTTCGTTCCTTTCACATTCGCTGAGATGCTTTTTATTTAACCAGCTATTTAAGTGACATTTAAAGTTATTTCAACTATCGATACTGTCTCGATATCTGGCTGCAGTTTATAAATAAAATGTGTAAACATGGGCGTACACTTTTCGATTGTATTTTCAAAATTATTAATAATTTATTTACTTTATGGTTATATCCTGTATCGGGCGCCTGATTCTCTGTATCTCAGAAACTATCCATCGTATATATATATATATACCGAAAGTGATGAACTTGGTTACCGAAATGCGTTTAATTTAGTGTTCAGTATAATTTCTTTCTAGAATTTTCGACTTAATAACTGAAAGCAATAACAATACGATTACATTTACATTTATTTCAATATGGAGTCCTTCAATGGACTCGCCCTGACATAAAATGCACTTCTATTTGTAAATGAATTCCATATGCACATCTCCCAAGTATTTGCATTTCGGAAACAAGGAGGTAAATCGGGTGAATCAGGCGGATGGTCTATCACGGTGATAGATTCGTGCGAAAAACTTACGCTCAACGAGCGACGTGTAAGTGGGCGCATTGTTCTGAGACGTCTCAAAACTTCATCGTAATAATTCACGCTTACGATTGAGGGGAACAAATTCCCCGTAAAAGTGTCCTTAGAATCAAAGAAAACAATCAACATTGATTGCAGCCTTTTTTAATCTCGGTTTTCCCGCTAGTTTGTATTCTTGCTTTGAGATTTTAGTTCCACATTGCATTTGTAAAACCAGGACTCGTCTCCATTGATGGCTAGATGGAGAAAGTCCCCTCTTCGGTACGATTTTCGCACAAAATTTGTTGATTTCTAGTTTTTGCGTCGGAATTTCGTTAACAATTGTTTTTGGGATTGACAGCTCGTCAGCTATCGCTCTGACTGTCAATCTACGTTTTTTAAGAACACAAGCCCGAATTCGTTTTTTTTTTCATCAGAACTCTTTGTCCATACGCTTCCCTCAAAGAATCGTCTCCGTAAATGTGTTTAAAACACTCTAAGATATCATTCTTGCCCAGCTTTGCATGGAACTTGTAAATGATACGCTGTTTCTCAATGAGAGCTCCGTGCCGACGGTAGGCGTAAAGGGACATCTTTCAACAAGCAGCTTCTCACTCCAACTTACACGCGGAGCGCTCTGAATCGCACCGAGCGTTGATGGGATTGGATATAGCAGCAGTACAACCTAGCGGCGCCTGCAACCGATAAAATAAAGTTATTATTCAACTTCTATACGTATTTTCCGGACAAACCTCGTATATCGGTGTCTGTAAGTCTCTGTTGCAGGCCTGTGGACTTCCGTACGTGTCTGTGGTCACTTATTGATATCTGTTTAATGTCTGTCAGTATCTATGTTGACTTGTGAATGTCTGTTGCAGCCTGCGGATTTTTGTAGATATCTGTTGATGTCTGTCAATATCTGTTGATGTCTTCGTTGACTTTGTGAATCTCTGTTTCAGTCTACGGATTTTTGTAGATATCTGTTGATGTCTGTCAATATCTGTTGATATCTTTGTTGACTTTGTGAATATCTGTTTCAGTCTGCGGATTTATGTAGATATCTGTTGATATCTTCGTTGACTTTGTGAATATCTGTTTCAGTCTGCGGATTTATGTAGGTATCTGTTGTGGTCTGTCAATATATGTTGACGTCTGTCAGTATCTGTTGTCTATATTGACTTTGTGATATCGAAATTATGTGTTTTTATTCGCCAAAACGAATTTTTTAGCCTTAATCTCGCCTTGTCCTAGTAATGATGTTATACTTGTACGATTTGTTTTTGAAATACAGCGCGCTATCGAAACATCCCGTACATCTAATAATTAGAGCAAGGTTTGAATTATTACCATGATGGGTCGATTACGTGATATGTTAGGGCATATAATCTTCGAATCAGCACCAAATTGAGCATAAAATTACTGTTAATGAACAGTTTAACTGAAAATTAAAATAAAATTCGTTCCAACGAGAACAAAAAAAAAAATCAGAACAATGTGATTGAATCGGTGACAGCGTAGCGTGAAAATATTTCGATTCTCGATGCTGTTCGTGATCTCCTCTTCGATATTCTTCAGTGAGTATTTAGATTGAATACGCGGCATCTACGAGATTGTTCTAAATCATTCGTCTTTGTTTATTTATAATGAAAATTCAATTTTTAATTAACAACAGATGCGTGTGTGTCTCTAGTGAATAGAAGTGAATTTCTAAGCTCTACAATCGAAAGAAAAATATATACAGTATGTATAAAATGTAAAGTACTTTGCTGATATTTCGATTTCGTTGGTTTTAAAATTTTTTAGGGGGATTAGTGTGAAGTTAAATTGCAACCCTTGTCTCTCAACCGACATCTTTAAAACAGCTGTATTATAGCGTTATACAGCCAGACAAAAAATTAGAATACATGAATATCAGGTTTTTTTTATTTATTTAAGTACTTTTTAATCACAAAGCGCTGGGGTTAATTTGCAAACACTCGCGTAATTTATTTTATGTAACTCAACTGCTGCTATAACTCGCTATTTATTACACTATATCACTTTCTAGAATATTCGATTTCCTGGAAACCTTGAAAATTAAAAATAAAAAATAGTCACAGATAAACAATATAAATAGGTAGATTCTCCAGGAAGGAAAAGTTATAGTGTATATTTTTGTTAATTACTTTGTTGTTATTAATTTTATCGTTAAAATCTATAGAAATACTTGTAGAGAATTTAATTTACAACAAAAAATGTCTGCACAAATTCGTTCTTCGACCAATAGATCGTGGAATAGAGCATAAATACAATTCCACCCCTTTTTTCAATATGGCGATCGAGGGATAAGGGTTTTGGTACTACTATGAGGTCATAAAGTTACTTCGAAAGTCATTTTCTATGGAAATATGAGTACTATAAGAGATAAGATCAATTTTTGTCAATTTTTAATAAAATTGGTCTCTGTATGTTTCTAATAATTTACCGCCATCTTCCGGCAGTGGATATTTATTAAACATTATGCCTCTAATATAGTAGATTTCGTTTATGAGGCTGCATTTCCGAAAGGAAACTGTTAACCTGATGTACCTGATAAGGACAATGAGACAAAATTATTAAATCACTATTTTGTTATCGAATTTTGATAGGTGCGTCAATTTTTATATTCATATCACCGTTTTAAAGTGGGTAAAATCAACAGATTTCGTTACGTCCTGGTTATCCTAACAAGAAGACTAATTCGAATTTTTAAAATTAGTATTTCGACATCAATAAGTCTACAAAAATTTTTGATTTTTATGTGGGTAGAAATCGAGTTACCAAATTTTGTAATATCCTGCTTGGCCTGACAAGAATATTGGCGCGAATTTGTTAAATTAGTATATTGACGTTTATTCTTGATAACCGTGCAAAATTTTATATTTTTCTAAGCGTTAAAAATTGTTAAAAATCGAGTAGACAGATTTCTTGACATCCTGTTCATCCTGGCAAGAATTTTAGCACGAATTTATTAAATTAGTATATCGTTATCGGTTTTTGATATATGTGCCACTTTTATAACTTCTATAATTTTTGTTTCAGATATAATAAAAACGAAAACTAAAAACAATGAAAGTGCCAATCGCGTCGCTGAAAACGTTGTAGTGATAATAGCAATATTTTCCGTTACTAAAATGTAAAGAAAAAAAAAGGCCGTGACTTTTCGTGTAAATTCGTGGTATCGAAATTTCTAAACTACTTCGGAAAGTGAATTATGGATAAATTCGATGGCGGTAAAGTCATTAGAGCAAGAAAATTGAAAAGAGGAAAGATAGAAGAAAGAATAACTGATAGGGTGAGTACGTTTTTCACTTACAAATGATTTTATTTTTTACTTAAATATTTAATTCGCATAATTTACGTGATTCAAGTACTTTGATACTCAATTTTACATAGGACAAACATCTTATAATTGAGAAATAAGATCAAGGAATCATCAAAACGAAAAAATTAATAAAACACGCGATATAACGTTACTACTTACTTAAAAAATTCAGTGTTGCCATTTCGAACTCTTCAATTTACACAGATTGACCTTCATTTACAACAATCAATTTCTGTTGAGACTGTTTTACTCCAACTAATAATTTCTAGCAATATTCTTTTCTAATTTAACAGAGATTAATTGTGATATTTACGTAATTTGAAAAATTCGACGTAAATTTACTGTCGACTCAGAACTGCCGCAGTTTACATAGGACAATCATCTCAATATTAAGAAAACAGATTAAGAAATCATAAATACGAAAAAAATGGATAGAACACGCGATTCAACTGAAAACGGTAGTTACTACTCAAAAAATTCAGTGTTTCCGTTTCTAATTCTTCAATATATACAGATTGATCTTCGTATTCAGCAATCTATTTCTGATTGACTATTAACTTTGAAAAAATATGAAGTAAATACATTATTTCGACCCGGCGCTGCCGCAGTTTACATAGGACAAACATCTCAATAGTAAGAAAATAGATCAAGGAATCATGAATACGAGAAAATGGTTAAAACACGCGATGCTGCTGACATCGGAGGTTACTACTGACTCCAAAAATGCAGTGTTGCCATTTCTAACTCTTCAATATATACAGATTGATCTTCGTATACGGTAATTCATTTCTGGTAAATTGTTTTATTTACCTAAATTATTAATTTCGCACGATCTTATATATTTACGTAGTTTAAACTAAATTTATTTTTCGAACCCGGCGCTGCCGCTTAAATAAAATATCAGGATATAAACGTCCAACGTTTAACTTCTGGGAAATTTATGTGACCGTAAAAAATGTATGATGCGTTTTTGCAATTTCTAGCCGTCATTTTGAAACATGAATTTATTCTAAAAAAACTTCGAAACTTAGATAGAGAAAAATTGCTAGAGAAACATTAATAAAAAATTAATGTTTTCAATTTTTATTTGGATTTCAATATAAATCTGATTAGTGATACTAGATTATACAAGGTGTCTCAAAAGATAATACCTTTTTTAACATCGAGTACGTAGATGAGATTCATGACGAATTCAGTATCTTGAATGTTGATGATACAAATTTGTTTTGGCTTAAAAATGAGTCAGGAACGGAACAAAAAGATCAGTCTTTAGTTGAAACAAGAATTATTTGTACCTATTGTCATAAGCTTGCTTAAAATCTATAAATATAACATGTAGGCCTAGATTTCACTCATAGCTTTTACTCATTATCGTCTTAAGGGTAAGGATCTGATCAATTATTCCTCCATTTTACTTTAAACCTCCTTGATATTTTTCCACTATCATTTCTTGGTACTCGTTCACACATTTAACTTTATTTCCATCCTTGAATGTTATTCCATCTCCAGGGCCTCTAAAAATTTCTTTTGGATCTGCTGGATCCCCGTTTTATTTAAAATTTTCTATCTGTTTCAAGATTTCTTTATCTTTTGGTTCCTCCACGATATTTTCTATTTCTCCCTTCCATATTCTTTCTAGAGCATTCAACAATTCTTTAAAGTATTAATCTCGTTTTTCAACTTCTTCTTGTGGTTTATTCATAGTCTTGTCTCATTATTTCTGATAACATCAACCAATAAGTCGTGTGACTAAGAAAAACAGATTTTTTTTTTACAAAAATCGATTCTATATAATCTTCACGAGCAATACAATCATTTCAACGCTTCTCTAACTTCTCGAGTCCGTGCTTGTAGAGGGATTTGTCTTTTGCTCCAAAATAGGCTTCAGTTTTAGTAATTGCTTCTCAATTTGAGCTGAATTTCTTACCGACGAGAATTTTTTCGAGTTCAGTGAATAGACATTAGTCACTTGGAGAAAACTCTGAACTATTTGTTGGATGAGGAGGCAATTCGTTCAATTTAATCATAATTGCCAGCGACTTGTGCATGTGGTTTCCTCTTCGACATTTGAGGTCGTTTTTCCATGATTTTTGCATTCAATAATTCTATCTAGTATTAGATATTGATTGTCTCTCGCTTTTGGAGATAGTTAATGAACAATATTTTCAAATTACTGAAGCCATAATCTTCCCCTTCTCTCTGTTGTGTCTTTGGACGCTTAGAACGTGGTTCACCAGCTGCAGTCCACTCAGATGATGATGATGGTGGTTTTGATTCCGTAGCGAATCCATGTTTTACCCATTGCTTGGTCGTACTAGATTTCTTCCCTCCAGTTTCTTTTTAGACCTCCCTTCGAACCATCCTTCCTTCTTTACTCTCCTCTCCAAGCCAAAGGGCCAATCCTAACCTCGTTTTGCATAAATTCCTGATTACAATTCGTTTTATTGCTTTATCTCCGGATCAAATCATTTGTAAAATTTCAATCTTCTAATTCTGATGCAACTTGCACCTTTGAGGAGTTATAGGGCTTCAAAGTAATGCCCAAAAAATAGCATCAGCGCGACTTGAACCTGGGACTTTCCGCATGTGAGCCTCGCGCTTTAACCACTACACTACGGAGACCTTAATAATGCACTACTGTTTAAAGCATGTCCTTTGAATTGAAAATACTAAATTTGGTAAACAATATGAAACTGTTGAGGTTATCAGTCATTTTCTTGGACTATATTTGTAGTTTCTTACTACCTTTTTCTATTTCTGTCTACCCGACATGCAGCCGTTGAAACAATGACCTATTGTTCATTTAGACCGATATCAATTTGATCATACATATCTATAATAATAAATTATTCAGACTCGTCTTTTTCCTTTTACCATAGCTGGTAGTTGAATACTAATAAACAGTTTTTACGTAGACAAAAAGGAAGCCATGTCCATACGCCACGGGCAATATAAAATATGATAAATTATATACGTATGCACTTTACGTACTGGGTGTTTCGTAATTTATGCGACAAAAATCAGAAGGTGATTGCTAGCATGAAATTAAGATGGGTCTTTCCTATAACAAAATTTCCTCAGCCCACCCCTTTCCTAGATAAAACCCTTAAAATGTGGTGACTGAAATTGAGTTATTTTTCAAGCTCTTTTACTTAGAAAATTTTCCTGCACGAGTTGATTTTGCGAATGAAATCTTCAATTTTTCGAGGCACAAGATTATCTATCATAAATTTTGATATATGGACAGACGGGAGTCCCTACGAGATTATGGAGCAGCATTTTCAGTGAACGTATGGATTGGTATTGTCGGGGGTAACTTAATTGAACCATAATATCTCCCTCAGCCATCAAATTGAATTTCTCATACCAGTTTTCTCGAAAATGATCTCCCTGAACTTGTTTCTCTTCACTCGGACTGCTAGGCATCAGATTGGGCGGGTAGGGCTCCAACTTTGGCCTCCTCATTGTCCAGAGCTAAATCCTTGTGATTTATGTTGATATCAAGAATGATATTCATATAACGTGCGACACCATTAGAAATAAACCTCAAATTTTTGAACTACGTTCATTTATTTTGGTTAAATGTGGTTTAATGGCTTTAATTAGTGGGGCTTTAAAAAATAATTAATTATGTAACAAATGTGTAAAGTAGACTTTTTCTATAAATGTGAATATCGTCGCATAAGTGAAAAAAGGCCTTTCCACACGAACTGCACACAATATTCTTCCTCCTAGCGAAAATTTTATCAAAATCAAAATTTAATTAAAACTAACAACAGACGAAATTTATCAACGCTTCTCTTTGAACTTGAACCTGAGACCTTAATAATGCACTACTGTTTAAAGTATGTTTCTTTACGTACTTTACGTAGTAATGCGTGAAGTTTTACGCACTCGAAAGTGTATGTATAGTAGGTACTTAACGTACGGTAGTAGAAAAAAATCAATTTTACAGAATTTTTTCAATTTCAATATCTCGTACATCGTAAACATCTAATATGTAATTAATGGAGGTTGGGTTTGTTAATATGACCTTTAACGTATACAAATAAACAAATACATAATGAACAAAATAGGCGAAAATGAAAAAACGCGATATGTAGTTGAGTTTTGAGTTCGTAGCTTGCCCCCCACGTCCATAGTCACTCTTCGGTTCTCGTGACGTACTTTCGGACTGCGAAACGTCAGTTGTTTTTGATATCTAGCACCTTGCGGACGGCGATTGTCCGCGTTTGTTTATATAGTTAATATTTCCGTACAACAAATATTGTTTAGTATTACAAAATTTATGTAATTTGTGTTTATTATTGTTCATGATGGATAATGTTTAGAAGTTGTTTCGTTCGTGATTAGAGTGATTGTTTTCGTTTTGTAGCATGAATATGCAGCAGGTCTGTATTTACATAATTTTTATAATGTATATTTAAAATAAATGTAAAATTCTTTTAAATTTATCGTGGTAATATGTTGGAATTGAAAATTCGTAGGTCCCCATTGCTAATAATCAACCAATTGTATGGAATTAATTCAATTTATTATATTATTGTGTACTATGTGAAAAAAAAACTGAAACAGGTCGATGTTTATTCTTAAATTGATTACTTTACCTAGAATGAAGATGATGATGTTTTTGTTAAATATTTAAACCAAATTTGGTTTCAAATTTTTAACATACACGCCCCCGTTTCACCCCGAACAAAATTTTAATGAACATGAATTAATTATTGAAGAGTAAGGTTCAGACATAATGAAAAAAATGTTTAACTATTACTTTTTCTAATTATTCAATAAATCATCAATTTCTAGAGGATACATTGCCGATATTTCGTTAAAAAATTTATTTATTCTTTCTACATACGAAAAACCTAACCTAACCTAAAATAAAATAACCCCACCCCGCGCCTGGACCCTATCAATAAACATTGAATGTTTGCAAGATATCAAAATTTCAATTAACATTAAACATATTAAATTTTCAAGGTCATCGAAGCTGTGAGGGTTAAACTATACAATTACCTCAAAATGACCACCATTTACTTCTTGACAATAACCGAAACGATTTTGGAAGTCTCGTACAACATTTTGTATGACCTCAAGGGTTATTTTTTTAAATTCTTCCGTTTTGCTAACTTTTAAATAAACGATATTGTCTGGTCTATAAAAATATACCTTAAATTCTTAATAACTCCATAAGAAGTAATCGAGAGGAGTCAAATCGGGGGGTCTAGCCGGCCATTCGAACGTTCCACGTCTTCACCTATTGAGAAAAATCTCGTTTAAATAATTTCTAACTGTATGTGATGATTAACATCGGGAAAAAGTCTTTGGCTCTAAGAATTTATTCTAAATCAGCCCCACTATTAACTGTGCCCCCTCAAACTTTTACTTTTTTAGGATATTGAGTGTGAGCCTCAAACATTTACTTTTTTAGGATATTGAGTGTGAGCCTCAAACATCCAGTGATGATTTTCTCTGCTCCAATATCTACGGTTCTGTTTGTTCTGTCAAGCTTGATGGGTTTGAGGTTGAGTTTTTTCTTCATAGTAAAGGAAATTGGGTAGTTCTTGTTCGAATTGACGCTTAGACCCATCCATCGACACCAACTTTTTGTACAGTTGAGTCCTTTTTGAACTATGTCTCTCAAAATAGATGATTCACTTCATCATTGTCGGCAGTAAGTTCTCGAGTTGTCTTGTGCGGATTTTCTTCAATCTCTAGAAGTACATATTAATTTCTTTCATCAGTTAATTGTACCTAGGTTTTCAATATTTTTCACATGTCCAGTTTCACGAAACTTGTTCAATTTTGTTAACTGTAGACTGCGAAACGTTTTGGCCAGGGTTTATTTGGCTTCTTGACTAATATTTTAGTATCTTCAAAAAATTATTCTGATGCTCAACAGAACAGATACGAAAATACCTGATTATTTCTAAAGTATATTCTAATAGACCAGACAAACAAAATTTTATATTGCTGAGCAGAGGACTAAAACCCCTTTCCAGCAAGGTGCTACACGACCCCCTTTCCTATTTAAAGCTCAAATTCAGGAGTGCTACTGGAGCAGGATAATATTTTATATCTTTAATGAAAGCTTCTCAACTAGGCGTAATTTTCCGCGAACTGACATGATATTAAAATACAAAATCAACTAATTCAGTAAGACACTTGTTGAAATACCTTTCAGAATCTACAGCTACAGCTCTCGAACTATTTGTGGGAAGTGGTTTGCTAAGCTTAAACGAGGAATGAGCCTTAATTTGGTCGCCACTGACAAAAAAATATAAAATAATTTCGGATAACTGTAAAATGAAGCTGATTGAGGTAACTGGACACCACCGTTCAATTACGAGGATGTATTGATATCTAGTTAGCCTAGACCAGTTCCATGCATAAACAAAATATTGCGTTACCATAACAACGAACAATAACTTATTAGAAGTGTCAGTGTAAAGTTTGACGTCAAAAAAGTAAATCAGAGTTACGCTATAAATTAAAAGAAAAAATATGTCCACCGAAATTGTGAAAATCGAACAATTGGAGTATCAAGAACTGTATTTAAAAGGGTTAAGAGGTAAGCAGATTTACGAAGATATGCTTAATACCCTTGGTGATCAATGTCCTTCGTATGCGATGGTGAAAAATTGGACTGCAAGCTTCAAAAGAGGTAAATTTTCCATTGAAGATGATGTCCGATCGGGAAGGCCAGTTTCTGTGTCAGTTCCCGAAAATATTAATGCAGCTCATGACATGATTTTATCAGACCGTCGAATTGAGCTAAAACGGATATCAGAAGCACTGAATATTTCATACGAACGCGTTCATCATATAGTTCACGTCAATTTGGACATGAAAAGATTGCTGCAAAATGGATCCCCAAATGTTTGAATGTTGACCAAAAGTGTGCAAGGGTAGAAGCATCGCGTTCGATCTGTGCTCGATTTAAAAACGATGTAGATTCCTTAAACCGAATTGTTACTATGGATGAGACTTGGGTACATTTCTACGATCCAGAAACAAAGAAACAATCGATGGAATGGCGACACTCTGGTTCTCCAAGACCTAAGAAGTTTCGTGTCCAAAATCTGCTGGAAAAGTTCTTGCTTCAGTCCTTTGGTAGAACAATAACTGGAGATTACTATTCCACATTACTAGGGGAAAAATTTAAAGAGAAAAGACGCGGAAAGCTATCCAAAGGTGTTTTGTTTTTGCAAGATACTCCCCTGCACACAAATCTCATACAAAAAACTTCGCGATTTAGGGTTTGAATTACTAGAACACCCCCCTCATTCACCAGATTTGGCTCCGTCCGACTATCATCTCTTGCCTCAACTGAAAAAAAGTTTAAAAAGTCGTAAATTTTCTTCCGACGAGGAGATAATAAAAGCTGTGGAGCTGCAGAGCAAGAAGAAAATTTTTTTTAAAGATCTAGAGATGGTTCGCTGTAATAAATGTATCCAATTAAGAAGAGAATATGTTGAGTACTAAAAATATTTTGACATTGAAATTTTGTTTGGTTCTATACCAGGCTAAGAATTTTTCAATATATCCTCGTAGAGTAACTTAAATGGTCAATTCTGAATGGTTCAAAAGCGTTTGTTTGCCAGAAGTGTTCGAAAAATCAATAGTTGAAGAGGAATTAATTTCCACCACGACAATGCGAGCTCTTACCAATCAGATTACTCACCTTTCGGAGTTTTCATAAGATTTTTCACGGTATTAAACTATCCCTCTTTAAAGTGTGACTTGATTTGGATTTATTTTTAAATATTCTTCAAATATAAACTGTGGTACTGTTTCAAATTAAACACGTGTATATGGTGTATTAAAAATAATTACTACCATGTAAGTAAACTTATAATTTCCGTTTCCCTTATTATGTTATTGATGTTTGCTACATCGGAGAAAGACCCGATAGACTCTTACTTGTCTTTATATGGTTATCAAGTGGTCACTTTTACCTACGAGATTAATGAACCTTATTTAAACAAGAAGTACGCTTCAATTTAATGCAATTCTATAGAGAAATTTCGAGTTTTGGTCTCATATACGAGGATATATTGAAAAATTCTTAGCCTACTATAGAACCAAATTTACGACCTTTTAAACTTTGTTTTAATTGAGGAAAGAGATGATAGTCGGACGGAGCCAAATCTGCTGAATAAGTGTTGTGTTCTAGTAATTCAAACCCCAAAACACCTTTGGATAGCTTTCCGCGTCTTTTCTCTTTAAATTTTTCCCCTAGTAATGTGGAATAGTAATCTCCAGTTATTGTTCTACCAAAGGACTGAAGCAAGAACTTTTCCAGCAGATTTTGGACACGAAACTTCTTAGGTCTTGGAGAACCAGAATGTCGCCATTCCATCGATTGTTGCTTTGTCTCTGGATCGTAGAAATGTACTCAAGTCTCATCCATAGTAACAATTCGGTTTAAGGAATCTACATCGTTTTTAAATCGAGCACAGATCGAACGCGATACTTCTACAGTTGCAAGCTTTTGGTCAACATTCAAACATTTGGGGATCCATTTTGCAGCAATCTTTTTCATGTCCAAATTGACGTGAACTATATGATGAACGCGTTCGTATGAAATATTCAGTGCTTCTGATATCCGTTTTAGCTCAATTCGACGGTCTGATAAAATCATGTCATGAACTGCTGGTTTACTTTTTTGACTTTACACTTACACTTCTAATAAGTTATTGTTCGTTGCTATGGTAACGCAATATTTTGTTTATACAAGTCTAGGCTAACTAGATATCAATACATCCTCGTAGTAAATGCTTTCGCACGCATCGTTACTTGTAGTCCAGTCATTATTATAGTAGGTTAACCTCTGAAAATCGACATACCCAGTATATTACCACGTAAAATTTTGTATTTTGGCACCCTGAAACTATTCTCAAAATTCTTATATAATTAAATGGTCGTAAGTTGTGGAGAATTGAATTCTCTACAATATTGATAATAAAATAAATAGCGTAAAACCCTTGGAAAACGAGATATTTGCAAAAAATTTAAAAAAAATCGATTTTTGTGTCCTTCCACCCATAACCTTAAAACTTGCGACCATCCAATTATATGTGAATTTTGAGTATAGTTCTAAGATGCCAAAATACAAGTTTTTACGTGGTAATATACTGGGTATGTCGATTTTCCCAAATTATCACCTATTTTGGCCTAAGATGACTGGACTATTGTTGCTTCGATCCACGATCGAACGATCACTCAGTCAGTAAATTAGTGGAAGAAATTGTTCTAAGTAATCGGCGCTTAAAAATACAACAAATTGCAACGTCTGTGTTGCTATTTCCATGCCATATTTAGAACAACGTAATTAACTTATATTTTGAGGGTGAAAGGCTTGAAATGCCATTTCTTTGGGGGAGGACTCGTCCTAATACTAATGATCCCCCTTTTCAATTCCCTGGATCCGCCATTGCGATGCTCCAGTCCAAAGTGCTTCGCTTTCCAAGGCTACTCTAAAAGAATGTGACTTCGCAAAGATTCAACATTCATCATATAGCCCCGATCTGTCTCCGTCCGACTATTTTTATTCGTAAAGCTGAATTAACATTTTGATTCTAAAGATGCATCTTTTTATAGGGATTATAGAACTGGTTTTTTAACGATTGATAGTGTTTATAAACAAAACAACTTATAAGAAATTTACCAATATCAATATACGAGGTTTGTCTAAAAAATTTCCGACGCAACTTATATCATCGTAAAGTCGGAGTCCGGTATTTGTCAGACAACCTTCGTATATATTTACAAGCCGAATGGTCGAAGTGGAACACTCCACTATTTTTAATGGAAAAAGTGATGTCACTCAATGAGATGACGACTCCAGAAATTATGAAGAAAACCCACAAAATGGTACTGAATGATCATCGACTGAAATTGCGCGATCTAGAAGACTTAGTAGGCATTTCTGTGTTTTTTTTGTTGGTCCAGTTACTTCTTGGACCATCCTCGTAGACTAAATCAATTTATTGAAATTGATATAAGAAACTTCTAACATAACCCACAAGCTAAAAAATATTTCAGCAATTTATGTGGGCATCTCAAGGTGAACCATCTTAAGATCTCCATTTTTTACGTTTCAAGATATTCATTTGAACGTAAATAAAATTAGCTATATACAGGATGTCCAGAAAATGTTTCAGTGATCTAAAAAGAAACGTAATCGTATTTAACTTCATGGTTCTTCACTAAAATTCATCGTATTTAATTTCGTTGCAAAAAGACAACATCTATCGTCTATTTTTTATGTATGTGAGAGTATTAAAATAATAAAGCATTCGTTATGAAGTATAGAATAAATAGAAGTTGGGGTAGATACCGAACAATTCGCGGAAATCAAAATCAACAACTTTGGCCATTTTGTCCACAATCTCCTAGGAAAATCATTCGAATTGCTTTCGTTCCTTATCAGCCACTTACTGATTGAGTTTTTCCCATCCGCCTTAAGTTTTAGTATCCATTTTTTTCTGTAAAATTGCCCTTATTGTCTGTACCCTTATGTCATATAAAAATAAATATAAATTAAAAGTAATTTATACTCCTGCTATATGTCATCCTCACGTGACAGCTGTCAAATTATCACTTATTTACTTTGAAGTTATAGTCTATGTTTATGAATGTGAGAGTAATAAAATGATGAAGCATTTAGTCTTCTCGAACCGCTTAGTGTGAAATGTGTGAGCTGCTGACAGTTTTCATGTCACGTTAGCGACTTCATTTTCAACCCTCAAGCCCTTTACGCTCAAGGCTATCAGCAATTCTCTCACGTGATTTTGACGTATGACGTTAGACCGTGATGTTGAGGTTATTTGTTTTCCTGTTTGTTTGTTTATTGTTGTTTTTTGACTTTGCTTGTTTTGCTTAGTTGTTTTTTAATATCGTCCATTAATACCAGATTACAAAGAAAAAATAGTGTAAAATAAAATTTTCACCACTGTTCGATGACTCTTAAGGACTATTCATAAACATGACTTCCGTTCGCCGTTGCCGTTTGCTGTTACAAAATTAAAAACATTGAAATGCGTAATACCATTCATAGTTGCCGTTTGACGTCGCCATCTGTAGTTGGTTTTATAAGAGTCAATCACATCCTCTTGCGTTTGTCACGTGATTTTGACGTATGACGTTAGAGCGTGATGTTGAGGTTATTTGTTTTCCTGTTTGTTTGTTTATCGTTGTTTTTTTTAACGGCAAGTCAAGTTTATGAATCGGCTATTATCAAGCTTTTGACCAGTCCAAACCTTTTCTATTGTTCTATACAACTTATTGTCAAAAAAGAGGTCAAAAATTGGGTTTTATTTATCACCCCTAAATAAAAAAAGACTATAAACATAATATATTCTCGAGACGCTTAATTATTACTGAATATAAAGAAAATTCATCCTTGCAAGGACAGTTAATACGGTGGTAATAATAAAAAAAGTCCTCTATGTTTATTTCAAATAGGCTGGGTGTGAAACAGGTGGGACATACTTATTAAATTATCTGAGCATAGCCTACACGTTTTCATTGTTTTTATTATGAATAATGATGTAGACGATATGAATATTCTCAAGGTCGTAACATCGTATAACCTACAGATATAAGAAATATACAAAAAGGCATTAAATATTCATATTTAATCGAATTATAGGTTATACACCTATATCACAGACTTGAATCGTCAGAAATATGTAATGAAAAACTGTATGATACAGTTCAATAACCGTCGCGGTGTATAGCCGGATGATTGTGCCCGATTTGAGGTTAATATCTGACAGATGTACGTGTGGGGTTATTATTACGTTCTTGACTCAAAATGGAGTGTCTTAACACGTTATGTAAGCTTAACATTAAAAAAAATATTAATATATTGTTTTCTATAATATAATGTGTATAATTATAATGATAGATCAAAGTAAATGATTTTTAAAATGTATTTATTCTTAATCGAAGATTTCAAACAACTACCGCCATCTCTAGGTCAGACTAGGTACTTCTGGGACCGTATTCTTAGTTATCGGATTTCGTTATTAATATTAAACCAATTTCCATAAATCTATAAAGTAATCAAACTACAGTTTTTGTATTAAAAGTTAGGTTAGATCAATAACTTTCAATCTCGAAGTTGTTTTTTTCTACTAGACGACGAAACTTTTAGGTTAAGTTATTTATTTTTCAGTACCAATTTCAGGAATTCAGTAATCATTACGATTTGTTTCTTTCCTGCATAATTCAATAGTTATCACAAAATAGATTCTTTGAAATAAATTGTGAGAATCGTTTTTTTTACACAAATCTCCGAGCTAGGGAGTGTCAGATAATGTGTGAAAGTTTCAATGAAGTAGGTACTTTCATTAACTGCATGTTCACATTCAAAGGAAATACTTTCTATAAAAATTTACGTTATTATTAGTAAAATAAACAAAGAAAAGATAAATTAGGAGTGAAGGTATTCAAAAAACCTTTGATTATACGAGGTCTGGCTATTAAATAACGAGAGTGCGCGCCTAGAGGGCGCCCTAGACGGATGGGGTGAAAGACTATTATAGTATTTGTGCACTATCGATTTGAAACGAACGTATCAATCTCAAATGTCTTAAATTGAGAAAAAAGCTCCGATTGAATGCAATAAATTGTTGCAAGAGGCCTCTGGGACAATTCTCTATCTCCTGCGCGTTTTTTTGAGTGGTGTAGGCCCTTTGGTTAGGGCCGAAAGAGCACTGAAGATGACCAGCGCCCGGATCGCCCCGTTACTGTTTCAACTCCGCAAACAGTGACCAAAATCAACCAAATTATGCGTGCAGATCGTCGAATGAGCATCCGGATGATTGCCGAGGCTGTAAACGCCGAAAAAGAAAATTTTACACGAGGAATTACACATGACAAAAATGTTTACGAAGTTAGTACCAAAAAGTCATAACCAAAAGCTCTTGCGTCAACGGGTCTGCTCAGATTTCCTTGAAAGGTTAGAAAAAGATCTGCTTCGAAAGGCACTAACCAAAGAAGACTTCCAACACTGCTTTGATCAATGGAAAAAACGTATGGAAAAGTGTGTGGCGAGGGCATGGGAGTATTTTGAAGGGGAGCATTCGAATGTAGAATAATTTTTGTAATAAAACCCTTTTTCCTAACCAGTCTCGTTTTTTAATACCCAGACCTCGTATGTGATATTGAAATTCGTCGTATATTTTAAAAATATACAAAAACACTTTTAATAAAAACAAATTTGAGCATAATTAAAAGCTGTAGATGACTAAAGGAATTAAAACTAATAAGAATAAGGTTCAACTTCAACAACTGTACAATAAGTTTTTCCACTTTTCTGAAAATCTACGAAAAATATTTTTCAGGTATAAAATCATTGTTGATATAATTTTTAAATTTACCTTGGTTTCCTCTTCTATTTTATTACCCATATTTGAAAATAATCATTTGGAAGATAAGTAATTTGTTTTTTGATTTTATTCCTTTGTGAACATTCGCATCCTTTTTATTAAATTATTTTGTAAACAAATAAAAAAACGCTATCTGGGTATCAACATTTGATTAATAAATTATCAACCTCCCTCATCGCTGACAGTTTAGAAGTTTATACCGGACCGAGTGCACATGAAATCAGTGCACTTGTATTGATAAATTGGTGTTCTAGGCGTTTGTAGGCATCACGTCTGCCTGTCGAGTAGTATTTGAAAATACTGCTAAACAGAACATCTGCCGTGGTAGTATCGGTAAAACAAAAACTGTTTCTAGTCAACTCTGGATCCCCTACAAATCGAATTGCTCTGTATTAAATCGATCATCCTCGGGGTATACTTGGAAACCGAACCTATTTAATAGCCAGACCTCGTAGATATGAAAATTCCGTAATTATTCGTATTTCAATTCGATCATAATAATAATGGCAGAAGATGAAAAATCAAATATGTATCAAAAGCTTCAAATACCTTGGTATGACACTGACACAAGATGGAAGATTGGAACTAGAGGTTAACGAGAGAATTGGAGCTGCTGGAAGATTGTTCGAGGCGATTAAGAAAGACACAGTTTCTAGCCCAAAAGAAAATTCCAAAATAAATAGAAATAGATATTTCTTAGAAAATCGAGGAATAAAACAAGATAAGACAACAATATAAGAGAAAATTTTAACTTGAAACCCAGTCAAAACAGAATCGAAGAAAAACCAATTAAAATGGTTCGGCCACGTTAGGCCGCGTTAGCAGGCGAAAATTGAGGAATAAGACAGGAAAAGAAACAAAAAACACATGACAGGAAAGAATGGAAACTGCCATGGAAGGAAACAATGGAAGCTGCTGCGGAAGGAAACAATGGAAACTGCTGTGGAAGGAATGAATGGAAACTGCTATCGAAGGAATGAATGAAAACTGCTGTGGAAGGAAAAAATCGAAGCTGCTGCGGAAGGAAACAATGGAAACTGCTGTGGAAGGAATAAATGGAAACTGCTGTGGAAGGAAAGTATGGCAACTGCTGCGGAAGAGGGAGTGAAAGGTAGAATGGCAGAAAAGCTTAAGGCTTAACCAAAGTAAAGTACATTTCAATTTGTTACACGTTAATATTTAATTGTGTCTTTTCGAAAATCTTATGCAATCTTTAGATATGGCTGTCGATGTTTTTTGAAAAATTCCGATAGATGGTCTCTTATATCCCCAAATCTATTTCTTTGTGATTTCCTATTTTCTCTAGGAAAGTTTAGTTGTATAGGGTTTGAAAATGTTCGTAGAGACTTTATTTTACAATTAAAAATCGGAGGCTTGGAATGAATCGAAAGTTCTTATTTCTAGAGGCTATGATAAGACAAAAAAATCCATTGTTCAGTGTGTTTGATTAATTTTTAAAATCACGTTTTTTTTAAGCGGACATTTCACTTTCCTGCCCCGAAGGAGAATCTTCGGAGGACCTTCACCTTGATATTTGTTTCGATAAGTCGTTTTAATGTGATGTGTATATTTTAGAAACTGAACCAAGGAAGAGATAAAAAAACAGAGAGAAATTCGTTCGTTAAAGTTAGGTAGGATAAAAAGTATTTTTGTAAGAAAGGTGGTTTTTTTGAGGAGACCCTGATGTAAGAATAGATCCTCTGCAGGGCTGAGGTTGTGGTGGTTTCGTTGGGTTGTGTTTGCCTATTTCTAGGGGAGATTTTGGCCCAATCAAAACGAAATTATACCTTGTAAGCAAAAACGGTCCTTCTCGTTTGTTTTTTTTTTTATTTTTGAGGGGTTTTATTTGTTGTTTTCTTTGGTTTTTTGAAATTTTGTGTTTTTTTGATTTGTTTATTTTAAATTTATTTTGGGACGGGAGGGTACAGCTGTATATATAAATATATGTTTCTTTATAACTGTTTCAAAATTAAATGAGAAATCAGATTTTTATAGAAATGAAATAATTATTAAATTTATTCTACTTCAACTTCCATTGAAAAAAAAACAATGTTTTGTATGCTACATCTAAATGTAGTAATCGCATATCTATAAGACAACGTAAAATAGTGAATTGACAATACTAAGAAGTGGGAAATTACTTCATAAGTGGTGAGAGGTGTTAGTTACCTTAAATGTCAACTGTCACTTGTCATATGTCACGAGCTATGTTGTGGACATAGACAAAGTAATACCAGACTGCACTTTCAATAAAATTCGTGTTCCAATATTAGAATGATATACAAAGAAAGTTACTGTCAAGACCAGAGGATGTTTCATTCTAAAATTAGCACAACTTTTCATTATAGAAATTATATATTTTCAGCAGTCTAGAATTGCTATGTCTATGGTTGTAGGTCATCTATCATATATACTATAACAATATCTGTCACAGATGTATGTCATCTGTCAAATTCTTTTCTTCTTCAGGGGTTGAAAGTGAAATGTCATTGGTTTCATTGTGGTTTTCAATATTCTGTTAATTTTTATTCACTTTTCGTTTTATATGAGTTGTTTTTATGAATTTTCCCGATTTCCCCGTAGATATTCCACTATAAAAGAAAACTACGACTACGACTTTATACGAAAATTTTCCTCACAAGAAAAGCGTTTTTTCGACCTATAAAGTCATGTCCATGTTAATTTGCGATATCAAAGGTGTCTTGTTGACTCGTTTTGATTCGGTGAATCATGATGGCTATTACTCATTCATCCATTATATTAGTAGTAGTAGTACGGTGAATTTCCAGTACCATTTGATGAACTTTTTCGATGATATCGCAGGTTACGGTCGTCCCGAACTCTTATCCTCAGGCTAGGATTCAATTCAACTGACCAAAATTTTGCGTAAACTTTTTACTTCTTAAAAACGAGGTTGATGTAGAAAACTTTTCATATAACTCTCGTAAATTATTATAAATACGAAACGTAACCATCATTTCTTATCAGTAGCCAGTATTCAATAATTTCTACCGATAATTTATAGGTTATGTGAAATATCGGAACAGATCGTGGGAAGTTTCATTATATTTACAACCGGAATTTTTGGTTTCCAAAACAATGTTTCCAATATAACAATAAGAAATTAATTGTTTTAATAATAATAACAAGAAATCATTGGGTGCTAAACTAGGACTATATGGAGGATGACCCATCAGTTCGATGTTATGACTTAGTAGTCGTAGAAAATCATTGCACGAAAAGGTTTACGATTTAATTAAATTTTTTGACAAAAACGATAACATGTTTTGAGTACGCTTACCATTAAAACTGTCAAAATTCATGATGGCGATGTCAGATTTGACATATTCACATCAGTGTTGCCATATCTCATAACTTAATTAGCATAATTAGAAGAGGGATAACCTTGCTTGGATTTACGATAGAAAATACTCTGAATAATACGTAGAAATTGAAAAAATATATGAAATCACTATTACCGAGAAATTTCAATCGAAATATAATCCAGTATGCTATAAATGCAAATTATCGACCTTGTATATTGAGAGAAATAACTTAAGCCAGTTTTTCTATTTATTTCTTTTCATACTTACAAAATGACAACACGTTCTGAGTAAACTCACCTGCTGTCAAGTGTCAACTGTCAAAATTCATGATGGCGATGTCAGATTTGACATATTCACATCAGTGTTGCCATATCTCATAACTTAATTAGCACAATTAGAAGACGGATAATCCTGCTTGAATATACGATAGAAAATACTCTGTATAATACGTAGAAATTGAGAAAATATATGAAATCACTATTACCGAGAAATTTCAATCGAAATATAATCCAGTAGGCTATAAATGCAAATTATCGACCTTGTATATTAAGAGAAATAACTTGCGCTAGTTTTTCTATTTATTTCTTTTCATATTTAAATTGCTGTCGTACCGATTAGTAGAAAAGGCAACATTGCTCTGAAACGTAAATTGTTATTAAGTAATATTTTATTAAGTTGAAAGAAAATTTCGTTGTTCAACACGAACAGGTTTAATATTAAGAAATGGCTCGCCCACTATTTTATCAAATCTATCAAAATGGTATCTATTAAAATAATTGAATATGTACGAGGTTAATTGTAAATAGAACAAAAAATTTTTTAGATAATTATCTTAATTTTTCATCAAGCGGCTTTTATGCTGTTTGAGGGAGTTGAATGAATTCAAGTGATATGTCTACCAAACCATATTGTATCTGAATCAAACTGCGTCTATTCGCGTTCAGTCCAAACTGACGAATATAGTGGAAATCACTCCACTGAACAATCTATTCTATGCAGACTAGAACATGCAAGATCTATAGAACACGTTGAATAATGTCGCCAAGTGCTATGAGCTCTCAGGCTTTTTATTTGGTGTCGAGGATTGCACCCTTAAGACGTATTGTCTAGTTAAGACTAGAATATATGTGGGCCAATCGTAGGATGCTTAGAATATCATGGAAATATCGTGTGATCAATGTAGGTGTTTTGAAAATAATTGAAAAGGACGAAGAAATCCTTCATAAAGTAGAAATAAGAAAACTATCTTGGTCACATCGTTCGGGGTTCAAAATATGAGATCCTAATTTAGGGAAAAATTCTAGGAAACAGATCTAGCGGCTTAGGAACCTGGAAAAAAGGTTTAATGTCACATCATAAGACTCATTCAGAGTTGTAGCTCCAAAGTCGGAATATCTATGATGAAAACCAACCTCCGAAACGTACATTTGAGCAGAATTTCTTACCGGCGAGCATTTTCTTGAGATCAGCGAATAACCAGTAGTCACTGAAGGCCAGATCTGGACTATACGTTGAATGAGGAAACGTAATTCGTTCAATTCAACCATCGTTGCCATCGACTTGTAAATGGGTGCATTGTAGGTTAAACAATGGTTTTTTCTTCGTCATATGAGGCCGTTTTTCCTTGATTTTTGCATTCAAACGATCCAACAACTCTATGTAGTATTCGCTATTGATTGTTTCTCCCTTTAGGGGCTGCCATCCCAAAATACTGAAGCCATAACCTTCCCAGCTGACTGTTGTGCTTTTGGACGCTTCGGACGTGATTCACCGGCTCAGATGATGATCGTTTTGGTTCCGGAATGAAGTTATGGATCCATGTTTCAATCATTGTCACATATCGACGCAAAACATCTGGTTTATTACCAAACACTGCTCTGAATCATCAGCACGTTTTTGATCAACTACGAGTAAACGCGGCACCCACTTTAAAAAAAGCTTTCTCATGGTCAAATGTTCATGCATAATTGTAAACACATTGCCCTCTGGAGTCTTTACGATCTCAGCTATCTCATGCAATTTCAATTTACGATTAGGTATAACCAAATTGTGGACTTTTTTGATATTTTGACATCAAGTGGACGATCAGAACTTTCACCATCATCGGTGTTTGTACGACCACGTTTAAATTCAGCAAATCAACGACAAATGGTTCTTTTAGATGGAGCAAAGTCCGGATAACATTTTTAAAGCCATTGCTGAACTTGTACAGTATTTTTTCCACCAAGATTGTTTTGAAAATAAAAGTAGCTTCACTTAAATAGCTTTCACTTTTTTCTGACTAATCTAAATGTCATAAAATTTCACCCACAGTCTTTTGAAAGTTGCTACTTCATAAACGTCTTATGGATTTGACAATGGCAGCTCCATCTGTGTGTCAGTCACGCGACTTATTGAGCGATGCTTGTTTCAACTCGAACATTCAATTGTTACAACTTCCTCTTAGTGTTTCCTGTTCAAAAACTAGACGTGAAGTCGTTTCAGTCATGTAAAGTGTCAGTCGCGTATTTTGCTACTGAACAATATGTTTTTGATGGTTTGAAAAACTTCTCAACTAAGAGTTCGTTGGAAAGTCACTTTTTTGCAAATTTTCGTCACTCACTACAACTTTCCTAATTTTATTTTGTGAAATAAACATACAACGATCTAATACCATAAAATTTTTTGTGTACGAGTATCCAAGTAGTATTTTTTCGAACATTTCTGGCCAAAAAAACAGACGACCATTGTCTTCGTGCGAACTTTGGTCTTTTATAATATAAAAAAGGGCTTAGACTTGTGAAAATTACGAATGCTTAATCATTTTATTACTCTCTAGTTCATAAAAATGTACTATAGTGACCTATTAGCCCATATTATTAAGCGTATTATTCTAGTATTAAAAGGCGATGAAATTTTTTCAACAAAGTGTGTTTGTCATTATGGTAATTATTCACCACAATCACTTTTCACTGAATTGTTTTCGTTGTAGGTATTAAAGATAATAATATTCCATTCACATGTGCCACATTACAAAAAACAAAAATCTAGTTCATTTAGTTTGTTAAGAAACGTGATAAAGAAACATTTATACTGTGGATGTAAATGTTCAATTTCCACTATACAGTTATTATTATCAGGTCTATTAAAAATAGTTAATCACTTTCAATAAAAGTTAATATAGAAAAGTTTAAATAAGTTTTTAAATTAAAAAAGTTAACATAAAAACGTTTTATGTTCCGAGATATCTTAATAAAGGTGTAAACAGCCTTCAAGTACTTGACCCAACGAAGAAAACAAAGAAATTTTGGCAAAAAAATATTTATATTTCAACGTAAGCTCCATACACCTTTCGCTTCGATGTTCAATAACTTCTATACACTTTTTATAATAAGAATCGTTAAGTTCTTAATTATTCCATGCGCTTCCCAAAAAACCGACACCATGATGAATATTCAGACTCTCGCGTCTCTCCTGCATTTCCTCATCTATGACCTTTTTCTAGCTTCTTCGTGGTCTTTTTTTGTTCTTTTCCCTTGTGGTATCCACTTTATGACCTGTTTAGGTATTTTTTTCTCTTCGTACTATACCAGATTAGTTGTTTGGTTCTTATGTCATCGATTAATGCGTGTCTCTCCTGCATTTCCTCATCTATGACCTTTTTCTAGCTTCTTCGTGGTCTTTTTTTGTTCTTTTCCCTTATGGTATCCACTTTATGACCTGTTTAGGTATTTTTTTCTCTTCGTACTATACCAGATTAGTTGTTTGGTTCTTATGTCATCGATTAATGCGTGTCTCTCCTGCATTTCCTCATCTATGACCTTTTTCTAGCTTCTTCGTGGTCTTTTTTTGTTCTTTTCCCTTATGGTATCCACTTTATGACCTGTTTACGTATTTTTTTCCCTTCGTACTATACCAGATTAGTTGTTTGGTTCTTATGTCATCGATTAATGCGTGTCTCTCCTGCATTTCCTCATCTATGACCTTTTTCTAGCTTCTTCGTGGTCTTTTTTTGTTCTTTTCCCTTATGGTATCCACTTTATGACCTGTTTAGGTATTTTTTTCTCTTCGTACTATACCAGATTAGTTGTTTGGTTCTTATGTCATCGATTAATGCGTGTCTCTCCTGCATTTCCTCATCTATGACCTTTTTCTAGCTTCTTCGTGGTCTTTTTTTGTTCTTTTCCCTTGTGGTATCCACTTTATGACCTGTTTAGGTATTTTTTTCTCTTCGTACTATACCAGATTAGTTGTTTGGTTCTTATGTCATCCATTAATGCGCGTCTCTCCTGCATTTCCTCATTTATGACCTTTTTCTAGCTTCTTCGTGGTCTTTTTTTGTTCTTTTCCCTTATGGTATCCACTTTATGACCTGTTTAGGTATTTTTTTCTCTTCGTACTATACCAGATTAGTTGTTTGGTTCTTATGTCATCCATTAATGCGCGTCTCTCCTGCATTTCCTCATTTATGACCTTTTTCTAGCTTCTTCGTGGTCTTTTTTTGTTCTTTTCCCTTATGGTATCCACTTTATGACCTGTTTAGGTATTTTTTTCTCTTCGTACTATACCAGATTAGTTGTTTGGTTCTTATGTCATCGATTAATGCGTGTCTCTCCTGCATTTCCTCATCTATGACCTTTTTCTAGCTTCTTCGTGGTCTTTTTTTGTTCTTTTCCCTTATGGTATCCACTTTATGACCTGTTTACGTATTTTTTTCCCTTCGTACTATACCAGATTAGTTGTTTGGTTCTTATGTCATCGATTAATGCGTGTCTCTCCTGCATTTCCTCATCTATGACCTTTTTCTAGCTTCTTCGTGGTCTTTTTTTGTTCTTTTCCCTTGTGGTATCCACTTTATGACCTGTTTAGGTATTTTTTTCTCTTCGTACTATACCAGATTAGTTGTTTGGTTCTTATGTCATCGATTAATGCGTGTCTCTCCTGCATTTCCTCATCTATGACCTTTTTCTAGCTTCTTCGTGGTCTTTTTTTGTTCTTTTCCCTTATGGTATCCACTTTATGACCTGTTTAGGTATTTTTTTCTCTTCGTACTATACCAGATTAGTTGTTTGGTTCTTATGTCATCGATTAATGCGTGTCTCTCCTGCATTTCCTCATCTATGACCTTTTTCTAGCTTCTTCGTGGTCTTTTTTTGTTCTTTTCCCTTATGGTATCCACTTTATGACCTGTTTACGTATTTTTTTCCCTTCGTACTATACCAGATTAGTTGTTTGGTTCTTATGTCATCGATTAATGCGTGTCTCTCCTGCATTTCCTCATCTATGACCTTTTTCTAGCTTCTTCGTGGTCTTTTTTTGTTCTTTTCCCTTATGGTATCCACTTTATGACCTGTTTAGGTATTTTTTTCTCTTCGTACTATACCAGATTAGTTGTTTGGTTCTTATGTCATCGATTAATGCGTGTCTCTCCTGCATTTCCTCATCTATGACCTTTTTCTAGCTTCTTCGTGGTCTTTTTTTGTTCTTTTCCCTTGTGGTATCCACTTTATGACCTGTTTAGGTATTTTTTTCTCTTCGTACTATACCAGATTAGTTGTTTGGTTCTTATGTCATCCATTAATGCGCGTCTCTCCTGCATTTCCTCATTTATGACCTTTTTCTAGCTTCTTCGTGGTCTTTTTTTGTTCTTTTCCCTTATGGTATCCACTTTATGACCTGTTTAGGTATTTTTTTCTCTTCGTACTATACCAGATTAGTTGTTTGGTTCTTATGTCATCCATTAATGCGCGTCTCTCCTGCATTTCCTCATTTATGACCTTTTTCTAGCTTCTTCGTGGTCTTTTTTTGTTCTTTTCCCTTATGGTATCCACTTTATGACCTGTTTAGGTATTTTTTTCTCTTCGTACTATACCAGATTAGTTGTTTGGTTCTTATGTCATCGATTAATGCGTGTCTCTCCTGCATTTCCTCATCTATGACCTTTTTCTAGCTTCTTCGTGGTCTTTTTTTGTTCTTTTCCCTTATGGTATCCACTTTATGACCTGTTTAGGTATTTTTTTCTCTTCGTACTATACCAGATTAGTTGCTGGGTTCTTATGTCATCCATTAATGCGTGTCTCTCCTGCATTTCCTCATTTATGACCTTTTCCTAGCTTCTTCGTGGTCTTCCTTTTCTGTATATCCTTCTCTTTGATTGGTGTATCGAGTATTCTGTTTTGTAGTAACTTACAAAATTTAAAATTTCACCATTTGTAACTTTTTTATGGTTCGATGTCGATTTCTGGGAATTCATTTCAAATTTTAAACCCAACGTCTTTACGGAAATTCAGTTCATCGAAACTATTTGTTATTAGAATAATATTTTTTGGTATGATTTGTCGTAAACAATTAATATGTTAGACCACTATGTATGTTTTGTGATTAAATTAAAAAAAATACAATTTTTACGATATATAAATTTTATTATAACTTATCGCCTCATATTATCTTGATAGATTACACTTGAGAAGTATTCCGTCCGATAAATAGATGAAATGTGAATTTTTTTATTACCTAATTGTATTCCTTAATACGTTTATAAACACCAATGGAAAGTGTTAAGTGTTCGACACAGAAATAGCTATGACATCAAAGATTTCTTTCGCCGATGAAAACAAGGTAACATGCAATTATTTATACTCAAAAACCACTTTGGAAACTTCCTTATTAAGTCCAATATTGAGAGACTACAAAAGCTTTTCTTCTTCCTGCTTCCCTGATCCTGAATTCCTGTTTTACATTCTACCCGTTGAGGAAACTTCTGCTCGAACATCATCGTCGCTCTTGAAGCCTTTACCACCTTCTTCCGATCACAAACTACTCTCATCATAACCTTTACTGCGAACTGCTTTGTTTTGGTTGTGTTTCGTTTCAGTATAAAGTCTAAAAACTTCTTTTTACCTACCCCTCACTTTATCGAATAAAAAAACACAGTCAAGGCGTTGTTTCTTGTGACCGTCTGTCAGCATTCGGGAGACCTAACAACCACTCACTTTTGGAAGCTTCAGGAATGCATCCTGCAAGCTTACGGTCACTGACTTTCTGTTAGACGATCGTATACGAAACCGGCATCTTCCGGTCCGTTTTTCATCGTGAACTTCCATGTGATACTGAACAAAAGTTCGTTGTCGGATTTAGCCTAGCACCTTTTTTCGGGACCGTAGCTCGATGGGAATTTTACTTTTGCTACTCCCCCGTATGTCGACGTAAAATCTAACCTTTTATTAACATGAGCCATTAAAGTGAGAAGTTTAGAATGCGTCACAGATATAACCTAGCGGTAATAACTAAGTACCCAAGTAGTTTTTGTGCTAAACTTTTCGACGAACCCATTGTAAGAGGTCATTTATAATACAGGGTGCGGCAGCATAACTTCCTTTTTTAAAAAGTTCGCCATTTAGTCGGTAGATGTCGTAACGGAGTGCTAGTGGTCTCGTTCGAGAGGGGGGACTATAAAGTTTTGTCCCGGCACAGTTCAGTCGCCATCATGCGTTGGAACAGTGAGGAGCGTGCGTTTGCCGTTGAGGTTTACTTTTCGAGCGGATGTTCTGTGATCGCAACCCAGCGCGCCTTTCGGAATCGCTTTAATTTAGCCCCCTTGGCCCCTGTCCCGGACCGGAAATCAATTGTTACGTGGGTCACTACGTTCAGACAAACTGCAAGTGTGACAAGACGAAGAACTGGAGTCCCTCGGCCCATTAGATCACCGGAGAACATTGAGTTAGTTAGAACTTCAGTGTTGCGATCACCACGGCGTTCTGCGCGCAAACATGCGTCTGCCCTTGGACTTTCCGATCGTTCTGTGAGGAGAATACTTCATGATGATCTTCATTTTCATCCATACAAGATGGCAATTGTGCAGGAACTTTCTGAACGTGACTTCAATTCTCGGAGGAACGCGTGTGAGGTTTTTCTGGAAGTCGTTCCTGAGGACGCTATTGTTTTTTTTAGTGATGAAGCCCATTTTCATTTGTGTGGATCCGTAAACAAACAAAACATGCGCTACTGGGCTGATACCAATCCTCGACAATTGCATCAACGGCCTTTGCATTCACCTAAAGTCACAGTGTGGTGTGCAATTTACTCACGTGGAATTATTGGTCCCTGGTTCTTTGAGGAAAATGAAGTCACAGTGACAGTGAATTCGCACCGGTATGTAAACATGTTACAGGAATTTTTTTTCCCACGGCTAGATGAGTTGGACTTAGGGGACACTTGGTTCCAACAAGACGGAGCAACGGCACACACTTCAAGAACATCGATGGCTGTTTTGAGGGAACACTTCCCAGAGCGCCTTATCTCAATTAGGGGCGATTTGGAGTGGCCAGCCCGCTCTCCCGATTTGACCCCTTGTGATTATTTCCTATGGGGTTTTTTGAAATCCCGTGTGTATGTGAACCGTCCAAGGACCCTACAAGATTTGAAGACGAACATCCAGGAAGAAATTGCCAACATAACGCCTGCTATGCTGGCAAGAGTCATGACAAACGCCAGAAATCGGTTTACTCAGTGTATGGAGAATGGGGGACGTCACCTAACTGATTTGATCTTCAAAACTCAGTAAAACAAAACTTTATGTATGTGCCTGTATTATAAAAAACGAATAAAAATTTTCTGATTCATACAATAAGTTTTATTAACTTTTGAAAAAAGGAAGTTATGCTGCCGCACCCTGTATAATAATTCGACGAAAAGCGCGCGAGAGTCAGTTAGTTGCTCAGAAGACGTAAGCACCACTGATTGCTCAAGATATTCTGTGATTCCGAAAGACGTTTTATTATTTTTCAAGACTTAAAAGACGTAAAGTCGACTGAAGCCTGAAGGGGTAAGATTACATGTCCGAGTTCTTTCAGATTCCCAGCTCCATCTCAATACATTCCCCACTATCGATTCAATTCAAATCGCGAAATGTTCTAGGCTCGGTGTGCAAAATCTTCAAAAATTCTAGCAACTGCAGAGACAGTTAAAGAAAATACGAGACATTTCATGAAGAACAGAGGAAATGGTTCAAAAATTTCAGCAACTGAATAGACAAATGAAGAAAATAAGAGACATTTCTGAAGAACAGAGGAAATGGTTCAAAAATTCCGGTAACTGCAGAGGCAGTTAAAGAAAATATGAAACATTTCATGAAGAACCCAGGAAATGGTTCAAAAATTTCAGCAACTGAGAAGACAGATGAAGAAAAGACGAAACATTTCATGAAGAACAGAGGAAATGGTTCAAAAATTTCAGCAACTGAGAAGACAGATGAAGAAAATACGAAACATTTCATGAAGAACAGAGAAAATGGTTCAAAAATTCCAACATTTGAAGAGACAAATGAAGAAAATACGAAACATTTCATGAAGAACAGAGGAAATGGTTCAAAAATTTCAGCAACTGAGAAGACAGATGAAGAAAATACGAAACATTTCATGAAGAACAGAGAAAATGGTTCAAAAATTCCAACATTTGAAGAGACAAATGAAGAAAATACGAAACATTTCATGAAGAACAGAGGAAATGGTTCAAAAATTCCGGTAACTGCAGAGACAGTTAAAGAAAATATGAAACATTTCATGAAGAACACAGGAAATGGTTCAAAAATTTCAGCAACTGAGAAGACAGATGAAGAAAATACGAAACATTTCATGAAGAACAGAGAAAATGGTTCAAAAATTCCAACATTTGAAGAGACAAATGAAGAAAATACGAAACATTTCATGAAGAACAGAGGAAATGGTTCAAAAATTCCGGTAACTGCAGAGACAGTTAAAGAAAATATGAAACATTTCATGAAGGACAGAGGAAATGGTTCAAAAATTCCGGTAACTGCAGAGACAGTTAAAGAAAATATGAAACATTTCATGAAGAACAGAGGAAATGGTTCAAAAATTCCGGTAACTGCAGAGACAGTTAAAGAAAATATGAAACATTTCATGAAGAACACAGGAAATGGTTCAAAAATTTCAGCAACTGAGAAGACAGATGAAGAAAATACGAAACATTTCATGAAGAACAGAGGAAATGGTTCAAAAATTCCAACATTTGAAGAGACAAATGAAGAAAATACGAAACATTTCATTAAGAACAGAGGAAATGGTTCAAAAATTTCAGCAACTGAGAAGACAGATGAAGAAAATACGAAACATTTCATGAAGAACACAGGAAATGGTTCAAAAATTTCAGCAACTGAGAAGACAGATGAAGAAAATACGAAACATTTCATGAAGAACAGAGAAAATGGTTCAAAAATTCCAACATTTGAAGAGACAAATGAAGAAAATACGAAACATTTCATGAAGAACAGAGGAAATGGTTCAAAAATTCCGGTAACTGCAGAGACAGTTAAAGAAAATATGAAACATTTCATGAAGAACACAGGAAATGGTTCAAAAATTTCAGCAACTGAGAAGACAGATGAAGAAAATACGAAACATTTCATGAAGAACAGAGAAAATGGTTCAAAAATTCCAACATTTGAAGAGACAAATGAAGAAAATACGAAACATTTCATGAAGAACAGAGGAAATGGTTCAAAAATTCCGGTAACTGCAGAGACAGTTAAAGAAAATATGAAACATTTCATGAAGGACAGAGGAAATGGTTCAAAAATTCCGGTAACTGCAGAGACAATTAAAGAAAATACGAAACATTTCATGAAGAACACAGGAAATGGTTCAAAAATTTCAGCAACTGAGAAGACAGATGAAGAAAATACGAAACATTTCATGAAGAACAGAGAAAATGGTTCAAAAATTCCAACATTTGAAGAGACAAATGAAGAAAATACGAAACATTTCATGAAGAACAGAGGAAATGGTTCAAAAATTCCGGTAACTGCAGAGACAGTTAAAGAAAATATGAAACATTTCATGAAGGACAGAGGAAATGGTTCAAAAATTCCGGTAACTGCAGAGACAATTAAAGAAAATACGAAACATTTCATGAAGAACACAGGAAATGGTTCAAAAATTTCAGCAACTGAGAAGACAGATGAAGAAAATACGAAACATTTCATGAAGAACAGAGAAAATGGTTCAAAAATTCCAACATTTGAAGAGACAAATGAAGAAAATACGAAACATTTCATGAAGAACAGAGGAAATGGTTCAAAAATTCCGGTAACTGCAGAGACAGTTAAAGAAAATATGAAACATTTCATGAAGAACAGAGGAAATGGTTCAAAAATTCCGGTAACTGCAGAGACAGTTAAAGAAAATATGAAACATTTCATGAAGAACACAGGAAATGGTTCAAAAATTTCAGCAACTGAGAAGACAGATGAAG
The DNA here is from genome assembly GCF_026250575.1 of Diorhabda carinulata. Lineage (NCBI taxonomy): Eukaryota > Metazoa > Arthropoda > Insecta > Coleoptera > Chrysomelidae > Diorhabda > Diorhabda carinulata. The sequence goes on along the minus strand of NC_079472.1, from coordinate 12,874,769 downwards.
AAAATACGAAACATTTCATGAAGAACAGAGAAAATGGTTCAAAAATTCCAACATTTGAAGAGACAAATGAAGAAAATACGAAACATTTCATGAAGAACAGAGGAAATGGTTCAAAAATTCCGGTAACTGCAGAGACAGTTAAAGAAAATATGAAACATTTCATGAAGGACAGAGGAAATGGTTCAAAAATTCCGGTAACTGCAGAGACAATTAAAGAAAATACGTAACATTTCATGAAGAACAGAGGAAATGGCAGATTTTAGGTACATTCTGCTTGAAAAAGGAAATTCGTTGAAGTAGAATATTCTAAACTTTACCTCATCTATTATTCAGTAATATTCAAAGCGATCATTGATGGTAGCTCATGAAACTGTGATCTTGAAACACGGTAATACAACTGGACATGTTCTTGTCTACGTTGAATGTGTTACCCAAAATTTTGGTTTTTGTCTTTCTTTTTTTGTGTTTTCTGTGTTTAGTATTGAAATCGTCATCAAAACCTTCTCCATCTTGTTACATCTTTTGAACTCCATATACGAGGATGGTCCCAGAAATACCTAGCTTTACCTAGAGACGATGCTAGTTGCTTGAAACGACCACTGTATCAATTTCTAGTATTATGCGAACTTATTGCAACGTTTGGGCAAGGAAATCAAGCAAAAACGGCCGTATTTGGATAAGAAGATAGTGTTGTTTCATCAAGATAATGCACCAGCTCACAAATCCATTATTACAATGGCCAAAATTAATGTATTAAAGTTGGTTTAGTTTAGTTATCTAAGCTTAGCTGGGACATATCTTAGCTCTTGGTCAACAACCCGCTTCAAGCTTCAGTGGAAATGGTTAGAGAAAAAAAAGTAATTGGGAGTTTCCTAACGTCCCTTCACTAATATCTGAGATTTAAACGTCGCAGATACGAATAGAAACAAAAAGATATGTTGACTAATCAAACTAATATTTACATATCGTTTACAATGTCGTCTGAGAACAAACGTAGGTTTTACACCTTCTTAATTGATTACAAAGAAAAAAAAAACTAGATACCGTTCAATACTTTTCACATGTTTTCAATAATATCGTATTTGCATAAAAATAACAAGCACAAGGTTAAAAGATGTATTAGGTTTCATACACGTTTTGGTACAGGATCGTATCTAGAAATAAAACACAATCAAAATAAAAATTTTAAGGTGAATAACGCAATTCCAATAACTGGAATACATTTCATTTTTTTTTCAAATAATTCCGATACGGCACTCAGTGAAGTGTGAAATAGTTTGAAACATAGGCAAAGTGAATTAAGAATGGATTCAGCACTAATGTAAGCTGTAGATGGTGGCAAGAACAAATCTGATAATTGGAGTTTACTGTGTGTGTGAGTCGGTACATTTGAACTACTTTCTGTTTTTCATTCAATCAAATATCTCTCCAATTATTTTCGATCTTCTATTTATTCGTAGGGAACTTTCGATACCGATTAGATTCGAACAATGCTTGGATACAACTTTTTCTGTTTTCTTACAGGGTGGCACCTAATTAAGAATGGGGCCCAGCAGTAATGTGAACTGTAGATGGTGGCAAAAACAAATCTGATAATTGGAGTTTACTGTGTGTCTGTATTCTAAAGAGTCGGTACATTTGAACTACTTTCTGTTTTCCATTCATTCAAATATCTCTCCAATTATTTTCTATCTTCTGTTTATTCATTTTGTACCTAAAACAACCTTGACGAAATCACGACGACATGAATGCAGATTGGTTTAAATCTGTCCTATAATATGTCAGCTATCACTTTATTACCCCGGGGTAAGGTACAAACTTTCGTAAGGGGAGGGTCAGGGCTGCTGTTGTTATTATGGTTCTTTTCACGGGACATCTGGGCTTCATCTCTGTTTCTAGATTTTTAGATTTTTTTGGAATATGAACTGAGTTGAACTTACGCGAGGACAAGGTCGATAAGATATTTCACTATTCCATGCAAGTGACAAGTCATACCCTTCTATTTCACGTTATCCATCTGTTTTGAGTAATAAAAAGAGAATGATTAAATGAAATTGAAGCAATTTCATGAAATTAGATGTAGTAATTGCTGATTTGCTTTTAGTCCACTCTGTTTTCATGTATTTTTAATTTTGTTATAGGTATTTGGTAATCTGCTCCTTCAGGAAAACGATACATTTCATATTTCAAAAAAATATAGATACGCTTATTGAATTACTAGAGATAGAAAATATAGTGAAAGGTGTTTAAGTCTTGTTTCATTCGTAAAGATATGCGACGCGGCTTTCGTTGGTAATATGATGCCGAGAAATTCATCTCCGATTATAGAAAAAGAAGTGCTCTGCACGTATCAGGTAAAAACAAAAAACGAAAATACTAAAAAATGATTAATACAATCATCTTTTACTAAAAACAATTACATTCTAACAAATTTATATTTCCATCCGTTTTTGACGTGGTACGGGAATTATCTTTAACTTCTTCTCGGTCAAATTGACAAAATTATTCAAAAACACGTGAACGGGACAAATCTTCATTGTTTTACACTTGTTGCAATAAATTATAAGTTTCAATTGCAGTTTTTACAAGTTTCATGTGAAATTTCACGACAATCCGTTGTGTCTCGTTACTTAATAGTCGCACCTCGTATATTTTTCTTATATTTTATCAACTGTCTAATTGAATTTCAGTTTATCAAACTTTAGTTAATTATTACGCGCAAAACAAAATTTTTTACAAATAAAAATACTATAAATTAGAGGGAATAATTTTGAAATATCATCAACAGAAATTCAAATTTTTCATAGGCTACCATTCTTTAAAGAAAAGTCAATCGTATTACCTTTGTCGAATTATATGATAATCCTGTGAACATAGACATTTTAAATGAGAAAATATTCCGACAGAGCAAAGTTTTCTCAAAAACTTTGGGTACTCTAGCAGAACTGAAGATCCAAACAAAGGTCCGTTGCATAGGCTACTAATCTTTAAAAAAAACGTCAATCGTATCACCTTTGTCGAAATCTATCAATAATTCTGTCAAAATGAACAATTTAAGTGAGAAAATATTCCGACAGAGCAAAGTTTTCTCAAAAACCTTTGGTATTCTAGCAGAACTGAAGATCCAAAAAAAAGTCCGTTGCATAGGCTACTAATCTTTAAAAAAAAACGTCAATCGTATTACCTTTGTCGAAATCTATCGATAATTCTATCAAATGGACATTTCGAGTGAGAAAATATTCCGACAGAGCAAAGTTTTCTCAAAAACTTTGGGTACTCTAGCAGAACTGAAGATCCAAACAAAGGTCCGTTGCATAGGCTACTAATCTTTAAAAAAAACGTCAATCGTATCACCTTTGTCGAAATCTATCGATAATTCTGTCAAAATGAACAATTTAAGTGAGAAAATATTCCGACAGAGCAAAGTTTTCTCAAAAACCTTTGGTATTCTAGCAGAACTGAAGATCCAAACAAAAGTCCGTTGCATAGGCTACTAATCTTTAAAAAAAAACGTCAATCGTATTACCTTTGTCGAAATCTATCGATAATTCTGTCAAAATGAACATTTTAAGTGAGAAAATATTCTGACAGAGCAAAGTTTTCTCAAAAACCTTTGGTATTCTAGCAGAACTGAAGATCCAAACAAAAGTCCGTTGCATAGGCTACTAATCTTTAAAAAAAAACGTCAATCGTATTACCTTTGTCGAAATCTATCGATAATTCTGTCAAAATGAACATTTTAAGTGAGAAAATATTCTGACAGAGCAAAGTTTTCTCAAAAACCTTTGGTATTCTAGCAGAACTGAAGATCCAAACAAAAGTCCGTTGCATAGGCTACTAATCTTTAAAAAAAACGTCAATCGTATTACCTTTGTCGAAATCTATCGATAATTCTGTCAAAATGAACATTTTAAGTGAGAAAATATTCCGACAGAGCAAAGTTTTCTCAAAAACCTTTGGTATTCTAGCAGAACTGAAGATCCAAACAAAAGTCCGTTGCATAGGCTACTAATCTTTAAAAAAAAAACGTCAATCGTATTACCTTTGTCGAAATCTATCGATAATTCTATCAAATGGACATTTCAAGTGAGAAAATATTCCGACAGAGCAAAGTTTTCTCAAAAACTTTGGGTACTCTAGCAGAACTGAAGATCCAAACAAAGGTCCGTTGCATAGGCTACTAATCTTTAAAAAAAACGTCAATCGTATCACCTTTGTCGAAATCTATCGATAATTCTGTCAAAATGAACAATTTAAGTGAGAAAATATTCCGACAGAGCAAAGTTTTCTCAAAAACCTTTGGTACTCTAGCAGAAAATTAATTTCAATCAATAAAAAATCAATTAAATAACCTGACTAGCGTTGCTACAGAAAAAGTACGCATGCGCCAAAGGTTATCGACTGTCAGTTATTTAAAATTGTCTGTAGACAAACAATGACAGTTGCGGTACTTATTTTATTTTGACGAAAAACCGATAAAGAAACATAAACATATCAAAAGAAATAATAAATTAAAGAAATTTACATCTTTATGTTGAGGTCGGAAACTTGTCAGACAACCCTCGTAAAGCGTCACCTATGTAGTATAGGTTTAATCTAAAGTAAAATGATTTATTATACGCCCATAAATAAACAACAAATACCAGTTTATGGCGGGCAGTTATTTATAATCTTTTCTAATAACAGACAAATACAGATGATAGATAAAATACGAGGCCTGGCTATTAAATAACGAGACCGGTTACGACTTTCCATACGTTTTTTCCATTGATCGAAGCAGTGCTGGAAGTCTTTTTTGGTGAGTGCCTTTTCTAACCTCTCAAGGAAATCTGAGCAGATCCGTTGCCGCAAGAGCTTTTGGTCAGGAGTCAGTTTTTTTGGTACCAACTTCGTCATGTGTAATTCCTCGTGTAAAATTTTTCTAACCGTTTCTTTATCGGCTTTTACAGCTTCGGCAATCATCCGGATGCTCATTCGACGGTCTGCACGCCCAATTTGGTTGATTTTGGTCAATGTTTCCGGAGTTAAAACAGTCACAGGGTGGCCTGGGCGCTGGTCATCTTCAGTGCTCTCTCGGCCCTCACAAATCGCTTACACCAATCGAAAACACGCGCACCAGATAGAAAATTGTCCCCATAGTCCTCTTGCAACAATTTACAGCACTCAATCGGAGTTTTTTTCAATTTAATAAGACATTTGAGATTGATGCGTTCGTTTGAAACGTGTTTTAGGACGTGCCCGTCTAGGGCGCCCTCTAGACGCTCAGTCTCGTTATTCAATAACCGGACCTCGTCATTTCAACTATATTTTTAACACGCTGACGAAGTCCTTATTATTTATGGCGAAAGAACACACTGTAATTCAATTATACAATTCAATTTTGATATAATCGCCTCCGTAACTTTTTTTATTTGTTATTGTATAAATATTATTGCTAAATTGATATTAACGAGACTTTAAACCATTGCGTAAAACAATAAATTTTTATAAACACAAAATGCAAAATAATAGTCAACTAGTCTATTAATAGTTCTTATGGTAGGTATATAGGCATCTCACAGGTGTTACCAAATGATCCTTTTTTACTGGGAGACGTTTATTACAATAAATATTCAATACACAGGGCCGGGCTTTCCCAAATAAATCGACTAAATTTTTTAAAAATAAGTCGTAGTAATGGGCAACTAAGAACAGTCGTCGACGATTATATTTCAGCTTCAGAGAAAAAAATTGAAACAAAAGTGGTACTGAAAAACACGTGGAAATTATTTTCGAAATATTTGAAAATTAAAATTTAAAAAAAGCAAAATATTTAAAAATTCAGTCTACACCTTCAACTAAGAGTTAGGAGAGAGTAGGAACCTTGTTATAATAAATTGTCTGTAAGTCCGGTTCTGCTTAGCCGATTTTCATAAACTTGATATTATTTGAAAGAAAAATTTACTCTGAAAATATTTAATTAAATCGAATATCAACGTATAGCGTGAAAATATCATCTCTGTCACGGCTGAACGTCGATTAAAGAGATACAGCGTTCCTAACCTCGAAATTCCCCCATGAAAAACATTATTTTGGTAATTATACGACACCCTGTATAAATAAATTCACAAGAACAAATTGCTCGACATAATGTTATTCATAAAAATACCTATTAAAATAAATAGAAACAGTTACGGGGATACCAAATGTTGTCTGGATAATTGTAGGTATTAATAATTATAGAATCGAACTTTCTCCACACTCACTGATCTTTTAACAAATTGTAGATAGGCATCTAAATTGCATTCCGTTCCGTCTATTTTGTTACTTTTTTTTTCATTTAAAACAAATTAATGTAACTATTGTTATGTTTTAATTTATTCAAATCACAAAACTTTGGAGTGAATTTATATTTATCTTACGTGATTTATCAACACACTTCACCATTCACTAACACTAACACACTAAACTATTCGCTAACACTCACACACTAAACTGTTCGCTAACACTTACATTCTCAACTATTCGCTAACACTTACACATCAAATTATTGACTAACACTTACACACTAAACTGTTACTAACACTTACACACTAAACTATTGGCTAACACTTACACATTCAACGAATAAACGACGCATTCACCAAACTTTAGCTTCGATTGCGTATTGGGACGCGGTCTACATCATTGGACGAGTTCGTTTCATTATTTGTTGGATTATTGAATCTTTTCGATCAAAATTGTTCGACTTATGATATATATTAACATTTTCAGAAATACTACAGGATAAATCGAGATAACAGAGCCGTGATTTTATTGTACACATCCGTGACAGCTCAAAATAATTTTTTTGGAGCAATTTATTTTAAAATGACGACTGTGTAGCTTTTTTACGATAAAGACTTGTTTTTATCAAGGTCTACGGCTGGTCTAACAGCTCTTGTAATGTTTATAAACATAATAAGCCGATGAATTTTTTCGATTTGGCCGATTGTCAGAATTTTTTCGTATTTCCTGACTTGAAGAGCAACACCGCTCATGTAAGTGGTTATCTGTCATTCTATTGTCAAAATTTGACTCGAAATTTAACTAAAATGGGGTTAAAAAATGGTTTTACTATGGTTTCTTCGTGACCAATCGCCCAGGTTGAGGTTTTTACCCCCTAAACAATAGAAAAATTTCACGATCTGCTATTTGGCTACCGTAGATTGAAAGCATTTGAAATCATTTAACCAATACTGAAGTTCTTTTGCACCAGGAGAAGGCATGAGTGCACACGTGTGCCTTTCCATTATAAAAATCCATGAATTAGGTTATCAATTACACCCTGATAAACCTATATGAGTCGGTATGCTCATATTAGCTCGAAAAGAAGCCTATTTTGAGGGTGGCACTAAATATTTGGATGAGCATACGTAAAAATGTTATTTTCTAGCCAGTTCGCTTCAAATGTGGTTTCTTAAAAAAAAACTTGACAACTATTTTTGTGTTCGAAAAAGATATAAAATTGTAGAAACGTTTAACTCATTAGGAATTAATTGACAACTAGAAATTGAGTACATTTAATATAAATGATCATTTCTTTGATAAAATACAAACTTTCCTTTCTTCATTAATGATCAAAATCATTCAACTGAAATAGTTCTGTCCGTTGAATATTTAGAATGTCCGATATAATTTCAGATAAATTTGATTACTATACATAAAAGAATTGATTATTCTTACAAGTAAATTACCAATTCTAAAACGAATAATAGTTGTTGAATATAACTAAACAAAGTTCGATAACTTAACCTTACAATATAAGATGAAATTACGACGCGCGAGCTGAATCTCTGGAAACGGCGTTGTTTCACTGAGATCTCGCCATTCGAGATCCGTTCGCTTCGCTGCCTCGAGACAGAATGAATTTCTCCTCGATTCCAAAAGTAGTGATGTCACAAATACTGAGGAATTCACACAAATAGACATTTCTGAATATTCCACAATCTTAATATTAACAGGAGAGACATAAGAGTTCCTTTTTTGATAGGAGGCTCTGCATGTTTGGTTTTCTGTCTCTGGGTATTCTGAGTAGCTTTGTGGTTGTCGTTACCGGTGTCAATTCCTTATGGAGGAGCAAGTTTCAGTGGTAATATAGTATACATACAGTATTCGAAGAAACAACGATGATGCTTGTACTAGACTTACACAACGACATATGTTGGACAAGCTAGGAGGTCTCTTAATGTCAAGATTGAGGAGCATCAGGCTCTTTTGAAATTTTTAAAGAGATTGAAAATATATGGAGATTGTTGGAATAACTTGAAAACCAATTTTGGTCTTATTGCTTCTCATCGGCGTATATTTTCTTTCAGAAATACGTTTACTCGTTAACCAGTTTGGGGGTTATTGTATCTCATCCCGTATATGTGTTTTCTTTGACTAAAAGTTGAAGAAGTTAGTTTCGAATGGTTTTAATTACTGGTATTAGACAGTGTCACTAAAAATGACAATAGTATTGATAATTCTTTACAGTATACGAGGGTTGCTACATAAGTTTTTTAATAGACAAATAATAACAAATATTTACCAAGGGCCGTTTTTTTTCACCTCCGATAGGCTATAAATAAAAGACAAGTTCATATAAAACGATAATTTTATCAACAAAAAAATAGTACGCTTACATATGTCATATCTGTGGACAAGCTTTTCTTTTCTCTTTCTCTTTTCTCCTTCAAAGAAAGCAGACCTTGAAACTTCTGGAAATTTCGTAGACAAAGCAGTAATGGTGAATTTGCGGTTCGCTTTAACCATTCTGTGAACTGTTTGAACCAGATCATCTGAACCGAAAGATTTGCGTCCTTGACCCCCTTAATCATTCACTTCATTACGGCCATCTTCAAACCTATGGGCACCATTCACATACCACACCATCACTCATGAAGTTTTCCCCATATACCCGACTCATTCTCCGATGGCCTTCAGCCTGTAGAAAACGAAATACACTTCGCAATTCACGCTTGATGGAATCATCAGTAATGGCGGGTATGTTTACGTGGCTGTAGCACAACGCCGACTGACGCCTGAATGTCAACAATGGCGGAGTGTGTAGTGCGAGAGCTTCGCTTTCTTCTGCCCAAATAAGAAAACACAACAACTTTGGAAAAATATAGACCTCTCTGTGTACCAATAAACACAACCATTTTTGAACGATTGTCAAATTATGCGGTATCCAAACAAATTTTTTTGCCAGCTAAACGTTCATGTAATATTGAATGTATGCGAGTGGAACTAATGCCCAAGTATGCCTCCAACTCACGGTATGTCACCATTTTCCAATATCAGTTTACACACAGCATCGATATTTTCTGGCACTGCTGATTTTGGACGATTTTCACGAAGTTCATTCTGTAGCGAAGTGCAACTGCAAGATTGAATTTGGAAAACCAGCGAAACACGGCGGCTCGAGATGGTGCTCCATCACCAAAAATAGAAACGAGTTGATCGGAACGCTTCTATTCGAAAGTCATAGAAAATCATCGGACGAAAATGTTTTTAAATATGACAACACGTTCTGGGTACGTTCACCATTAAAAATCAAACTTTATGATGTAAATGTCTTATTTGACATATTGACATCAGTGTTGTCATATCTCAAAACTTAGAAGCAACCCTCGTAAAAGATTAAATCGAGACGAAGTGTTTATTAGATAGGAATTGAGTATGGAATTTAAGTACATACAAGTATGTCACCTTTGATATATATGCCGGTATTGGTATAGTGGTAGTAGTTAATTTTCTGTCAATTATTAAAATATTATTAATAACTCATATTGCTAAGCCGTGGCGCTTGTTTTATCTACCGATGACGTCGCTGACTAATCTCAATTTTACTTTGTTATATTATAATTATGATCAAGGAAAGAACAAACTTGGAATAAACACGCAAATAAATCTAAATAAAGGTTGTATTCCGAATAAAGCGCATAGTTTTTCTATCATAAATTACAAAAAAAAAATGTCGCATTTACACTCGACGTTGCCTTATACATTCGTGTTATTTATTTACTAAAACAAGATGTGTTGATGCCCATGAGAAAATTTATTATGATACCAGAAATCGACTTTAAACGACAACGGAAATCAATGTTTTAAAAAAATAAAAAAACAATTGATGTTATGCTGCTTCCTGAAACAGAAATTACCCCTATAAACTTAAGATTGTATGAAAAGTGTCCATCTATCAACAAAAATAAATTATAAAAGTGACCTGCAAAGATTTGTTGTGCTGACTGAAGCTGAATCAATCAAGTAGTCATTGGATATGACCCCGAGATCCGCGAATGGACGGGAACTAAAAAAAAGCGAAGATGTCCATCGATGGTTATGTTTATTCGTTATCCACAACATCGGGAATATGCACATGCAGACCAAACAGTGACAGGATAGTTTGATGGCACTCGTTCCAGTTCCCTATCTATCCCTATATTGCATCATGCGACTTTACGTTACCTTTTGCATCATTAGATCATCATACATATCACTATTACTAAAAATGAGGAGGCTTTGCTGGTACTAATTGCTTAGGTAATTTATTTGTCACTAGAATCGGTCTATCCCAAAGAGGCTCTTTGATTAGGTCCAATCCTTAGATTTTTCCCAGTATATGGAGTTTTTTTTTGGCGTGGTTACAATCATCTTCATTTCTCTTTCCCACAGTTTAATGCGCTAGTAAGACCACCAGCTCGTTCTCCAAAAAAAGCTTACCTTCCTAAGGGTAGGACATTGCACCTCTCTATCACTTTTTGAAGGTAAGCTGATCTAATTTTGGTTCCATTTCTTCCTACCGGTAATATCCCAACTGGCCAGATCGTTTTCACGATTTAATGAATACAATTATTTCATTATTGAAGCTTTTTTTTTCGATTTTTCAAATCCTAAACGAACAAAAATGAAAACATCACTCACATAGCGATCTGATCGAGCTTCCGTCTCGCTCTGACGTTGCAAACTCTCGCGAGGCGTGCTTTTTAGCGGCTCTCAACTCGAGTCTTGGCGAGGGGACGCTAGCGATCCACACTCTCGATTTATACTATAATTAAATAACTCAATTCACCAACTTGCTTTTTTAAAAACAATTTATTTAGCAAACTCAGGATTTAATAATTTGTAGTTACAATTAGTTGCACCAATCTGACTTACGTACTAGACGAATATCAAATTGAATGAACGAAGCTTCTTTATATATTAGTTCTAATCTTATACAATAATAATTATGAAATTAGATAAATATATTTATAGTATGGTTAATAATAATTAAATAATAAATTATTGAAGAAGATACCTTAATGGGGTTGAAGTTGAATCTATTAAACTGACAGAAATACTAAACAGAGATAATTTATAGTAACGATAGCTTAATAAGGTTAGAGTTCTTAATAATAAATAAGTAATTGATGATGATGCGCCGCTGTGAATAGGTCTTTTGACTCGCGCCCGAAAAACCGATACAGAGGCGAGATGAGGGACAGTCCCCACTCGCGCACTCACGTATGTGACGCAGTTCGAGTATAAAACTGAGTACAATAGATACTTTCTTTGCTATTGCCATTTCCTGTCTCACGTTTACCCGGAAAATGAATAATAATAGAAAGTATACGTTGGGTCGTTAATTAGTTCATTTCAGTATCCATTTAATATGTGTAATGTATGAATCCGAAGAAGCGTGTACCGATCTATGAAATTTCAACAAATTATAACAATTTGAAATAATAAATAAGCGTTAAATTCCGTATTATATAACCGTTTAAGATCGTATTCTATTCGGGATATTTTGTAATTGATATTATGTATAAATGAATATGATATCATATTTTTTTTATTTGCATTACGTGTAGGTTACGGAATACATTTATTAAGAGTATAGATAATGCCCGTGGGACGTAATGGTGCGATTTATTCGATCACCAGTGTCGTACAAACTCTAATGATGATAAAAAATCTACGATCGATTAGAAACTATCGTTGACTGATGTTTACCGAAATTATGTTGTCTCTTTTCATGTGAGGAGAAAAGAAAAGGTCACGTGAAGTCAAGTCAGGCGAGAAAAGTGCACGGGGCAGCGTACTCATGCCATTTTTAGTCGAAATGGAGATTACTGTTTGTGCAGGTGCGTTGTCTTAATGGGAGAACCGCACAACAGATCTTTTTTGACGAACACTGTAGCACAAGCTTCTCAACACTTCCAAATTAAGAGATTGATTGAGGCTTTGACCTTGGATGCATGAATTACGCCCTTGGCATCAAAAAATCTAATCAGCTAATCTAATGTTTGACTTTACGGCATTTTTTGACGATGGCGTCTTCCGTTGTTGTTATAACCATGGAACCAAGACTCGCTACCTTTGGCAGAATTTCTTTATTACATCATTGTCTTTGATAGAAATTTTGTCAGTTCTAAAATGTTCTTTCAACTTACAACATTTTCTTTCTGATTGTCAATCAGAACAATCTTATAAACCTTGCAGTTGATAGTTGATCAGTTGTCACTCGACCGTCTGTAGACACAAGAATTTTCGTCTGTTATCCAACTCCTTGCGTACTACCAAAAGCATTTCATAATACAACTTTTTTTCCTCACGAATCTTTTTGTTTCAGATAAAATTAGAAAAGGTATTAGGAGTGACTGTTTCCAGTAATGCAGCCTTAACATGTGATAATAATGGGTTGATAGCATATCCAGCCGGGTAAGTATAATAAAACTTTTCCACCAAGTTAGTAACCCCCACATCGAGTGCAATCCTGCCGATTCCGAAAAGCAAATAACGATGCATTCCATCTTATTCTTCCTTAGGTAAATCCATTGCGTCTTGAAGTACCAAGAGGCGTTCATTGTTTATTTTTGGCTGATGTTCTACAGAGCTTGAAGCTTCTTATAATTTTTCATACTTTAGATACAATAAGGGTACGTTTGAAGAGGTGGTTCCAGCTTAAACAGTCTTCCAATGAAAACTACCGTGTTTCCTTCTGCTTTCTTTCACTTTTCTACTCGATAGTCGTGATTATTTTTGAAGAATCTTCTCCACGTTGATGCTGATTCTCCATCAGTTATCGATTCGAAAATTTTTGCGATACTCCTGTCAGGAATATCATCTCCTGCTATTTTCTTTTGGTAGATCCACTGCGTCTTGAAGTACCAAGAGGCGTTCATTGTTTACTTTTGGCTGATGTTCTAAAGAGAAGTAATTTATTGAAAGCTTCAACGAATATGATCTATTACCTTTTTTCGGGTGGACTCTGGGTGAAAAAGATTTTGGACTGAAGGCTTGGTCAAGACGCTCGGCGAATTAGGGGAAGCCCACCAACGAGATGGTGCAACGATATTAAGAGAATGCAATAGAGAAAAAAATACCATGGACGGATCGGGTAACCAACGACGAGGTGCTAAGACGAATGAACAGAGAACGAGAACTATTAACCATTGTAAAGAGAAGGAAAACTTTCCTACTTTGGCCACATTTTTAGAAATCAAAAATATGCCTTGTTACAGCTGATCATGGAAAGGAAGATAAAAGGCAGGCGCGGCCTGGGTAGAAAAAGATTTTCATGGTTGAAAAACCTTTGAGATTGGTTCCATGTACGTGATGCCATAAATCTAATACGCATGACTGAAGATCGTCAGGAATTCCAAAGGATGATTGCCAACCTTCATTAGAATGAAGCAGGCACTGGAAGAAGAAGAATAGAGAAGGATTCTTTTATGAGAGAATTAGTCCAGCAGTGGATTCAGATGAGCCGAATCAAGTTAATCAAAGGCCACGACATAGATTTAGAACTCACAAAAAAAAATCATGTAGAAATCTAATTCAATATTTTTTTTAAATATTATTTTATTAAATATTAAAGTATTTTCTAAATAATCCTTACATTTATATCCTTTCAAAAAATCGTACTTATCTATGAAGTATGTTGCAGATCCTTTGCAACGAAATTATCGACGTGCCCCAATTTTTTTACTCTCAATTCAACCCCTTATCCGCTTTCGGTGCATCAATCAAATATGAATTTAATTACAAGGATGATTACGTGACGAATACTCTATACCCTCTATTATTTTCTATTTTCTTTTCGGTTCTGTCCCTTTCAGTTTTCTTTTTTGATTTGTAGTATACGAGGTGCAGTTATTAAATAAGAGAGCGACCATAAACCACGTGGTCATATTATAGTCCTTTCGAGACCCGTCCCTCCCCGCATGTAGTCTATTCATGTCCCTCCCCGCATGTATTCTATTCATGTCCCTCCACCCCTGACCGATTTTACGTGGTTTTGTTTCACAATATTGTACATTTTCATGTGCCAAATAAAATCATTTTCTTTAACGAAATTTCATCTGATAGAGCTACTAGTTTTTTTTTTCACCTCCTCCTCCCTGTCTCGTGGCTCAGCTTAGTATTTGAACTTACGGACGTTACTTAACGAAAGAAAATACGCATGCGCTAAACGACTATCAGCTGTTTAGTCTTAAGCCTACTTTTTGGAATGCGATGTCTACCGTGTCTGTAAACAAACCGGTGTAGCCGTTTCCTTTGTTTGTATATATAAGGGGTTGTTAACTAGTTTTTGAATGGTTTAAGTGTGTTTAAGATGGCCGAGAAGATATTGAAGATTATTCACGTTCGGGTCGAATCAAATCTGATTTAAAAGAATGTACGTCCTGGAGGAACCTACAGAAAAAGATTTACTGCACTGTTTCGAACAATTCGCTTGGATGGATGTATATAGTATCAAAATAAAATGTTTTTTTTTTTATCACCGGTTACGTTATTTAATAACCGCACCTCGTATTTTTATTGTACAATTTGAAAAATTTATTGTAATGTCGAATGTGTTGAATTGAAGGTTTTACTAGTAATGATGCTTCCAAATTAACCATCAACTTTCCAATTTCCATTTACCTGTAGGAAATGTACCGTAATTGATGAATATGAGTCGTAGTCTACGAATTTCCTGTCCCATTCCTTGCTTCGTTTAATCCCGAACCGAATTCGCAGAACTAGGTCACATTTTATAACGCCCGGAGGCCGTAAAACGATTACGCGATAAATTTTGTTCAACAAGTGATGAAAATTTCCGAAAAATTCGATTTTTTTGACTTAAATCTTCGGATTAAATATAAAAATAAAAAACTTACTATGACTAAGAGTTTTCGGATTCGTTTTGACATTTGACTTGTCAATTTTTCAATTTTTTGGACAGCTGTTATGTTGTGTTATTTTTTTATTTACGAAACTTTAATTCGAAAAATGAAAAAAGCAGTGTTGTCTCAAGATTTAGTGGAAACCAATTTAATTATCATTTTCGAATGAATCCGGAAACATTTTAAAACCTGGTATTTAAATATCCGTAATGTTCGTTGCGGCGTTGGATATTCCCTATATCACTAATTACTGTTGTGACAGCTGATTTCAATTATTTTCGGTTAAGTTATTTTCGTAGAACGTATAATCACACGACACAAATCGCACTCTGCTCGTTCTGTTCCGCGAATAGCTAATCTATGTCAAAATGGCGCCCGTAGGGTAAACAATCGATTTTCAATTTCAAATTTCTTAGACCTTTTGATATGTTTATGTTTCTAAATCTTCTTAATTTTAGGTCTCATCTGTTTCAAAATTGTCAATGTCAATATTATATTTTGATATAAAGACTTAAAGATGAGTCGAAACGTAAATTTAATCTATCTTTCAAAAATTATTAAAAAAAAATAATTTTCAAACAGAAGAGACCTAAAATCAAGAAGATTTTGAAACATGAACAATCGATTTTATTGTTAAATGGACTCTGTAGATCATTTTTATATATGTTTCAGTGAAACTAATGCAGTTGAAACTGAGTATTTTTGCAGTTTATTTAGTCAGTCTGCAAGTCAGCTTACTGTAAAAGCATTTATCCCACAGCGGTCATATTTAATTGGGCATCAGCTGTTTTGACAATTCTTTCACTAAAGAAAAACATTAAAAATTGCAGCTAACTTCTTTCTAATTTCGAAAAAAGAAGAAGAATAATCTATTTTCTTATTATTATTTCAGGTGCACAGTAGTTCTTTTCAATACCCGGACAGAACAACAAAGTCATATAATAAATACATGTCGAAAAACTATTACTTCACTATCGTTTTCAGCATGTGGTCGATATATTGTTACAGGTAAAATTATTTTTTCCACTTGTTTCGCCCCATTACAATTGTCCCTAAATGTACACTACCGGCCAAAAGTTTTTTTCCCACCCCATAATCCATTTATCAAATAATACACTTCAACAAATTCTTCTTTCATATTGTGAAGCAAAGGTCAATCATCTAGACAAGGTTTGGTCTCATTTGGTGAACAAACAAGCAGAAACTGAACAGGATTCAAAGGCTGATCTATCACTACCCCTCTACAGTCTTAAAGGCGCTACTAAACCTGCCTCCCCTTCAACTTACAGTGAAAAAGAGGCATTTAGCGGCACCTACAGGCTAATACAGACAGAAAAACTAAAGCCAGGAAATCTGATAGGTTACCTGAAAATTCTACAATTGGTAAAGCTAGAAAGTGACAAACCAATGAACCAAATAACCTCCAACCATGGATCAATAAAGATCTCTCTGATATAAAAATGGTTTGAGAAGCTAGCGCAAGGAGTTGGATTGGGCTAAAATGCAAACTTTCCGTTCCAGTAGGAAAATCATTCACAATTTTCAGGTAGAATTGCTAGCAATTAACAAATGTTTGTCAGGAGTGTTTGGATAGAAATTTATCTAGAAAGCACATTTACATCCTCTCAGATAACCAACATTGAAGACAACCTTGCAAAAAAACGGTCAACGACACCTTACTTAGGTCCAGAGTCCTATTATGGCTTCGTGAGATGCCACATCAATAACAAACAATTGGAAAAACACTCTTCGCTAAAGATAATCCAAAAGATTCATTACCATGTTAGTTAAGAAGTCTGAGAAATCGTGGAAAGAGCAGAGCATCCATGTCCTGCCCATTAAAAGGCTGAAGTATTTCGAAAGAATGCTGTAGCACTAACACCTTAGGAAGGAGTCTACGTATCTTGGAAGTAGAACAATGAGATGTAGACTCTTGTCCAAAATATCTTCTAGGTTTAGCTACGGAGTGACTGAAAAACCAAAAAGACTTGCCAAACTATCTACAATATCTAATGTGTACCGCAGTTTTGGTTAACAAAAATTTTATGAATTCGTATCAGTTAAAAAGTCTGAGGAACTTCTCGTGATTAGCAGAAACGACATTAAACTGATAGTCGGTCTTCTGACAGGTCACTGCCTTGCCAATTACCATCTTAAGATGATAGGTAAGGTAGAGGACGACAACCACAGATTCAGCGAGCTATCCTTGAAAAAAGTGGAGCATTTACTCTGCGAATGACCTGCTCATTTCATTAAAAGGTTTAAGTACTTTGAAGAAGTATTATGGCGCCAACACCATGGGAAGTGGGACATAGGAACCCCCGAAAAATAGCTTCCTTTGGAAGGAGTCTACGTATTTTGGAATGAGAACAATGAGATGTAGAGTCTTGTACAAAATATCTTCTAGGTAATGACTCGGTACTTTTTTTAGGGGAATGTGGACACCAACCGGCCGTAAGGGTATGGGATCTTCAATCAGATCCACAATCGGGTCAACCAGGTCTAGCTCCTCAGCCCCAACAAGTAGCCGAATCTGTTGTCCACAAATTTGGTATCAACTGTGTGGTAAGTAGTTCAAACAAAACCTTTTTGGATTTTTCTCTGCAGTAATAATTCCAAATTTAACAGTGCTGTACAGTTTGAATGACTTTTTTTGCATATTTCTTTTCTTTGCAGGCATTTTCACCTACAGGTAAATACGTTGTTAGTATAGGTACCCAACATGACATGATAGTAAACGTATGGGATTGGAAAAACAATATAAAAGTGGCTAGTAATAAAGTGAGCACGAAAGTGAAAGCCATCGCATTCGCTGAAAACGGTAGTTATTTTGTTACTGTCGGTAATAGGCACGTGAAATTTTGGTATCTGGAATACGGAAACGCCAAGGTAAGTCCAGTTTATATCATTCCTTTTCCATCTAGTTGTTTGTCCTCCCTTATCGCCACCAACATTCTTCTTGTTTCCATATCGTTGAAAATTTCTAGTACAAGGACACGGTTCCGTTGATGGGTAGATCGGCCATATTGGGTGACCAGAGGAATAATTATTTTTGTGACGTTGCTTGTGGTAGAGGCGACAGCGCGGATAGTACTTACGTTATCACTAGATCGGGACTTCTTTGCGAATTCAACAACAGAAGACTTTTAGATAAATGGGTAGAATTAAGGGTAAGGAAAAATCCGGTCAATTTTCTGCAAAAAAAAAACAATCGATACTTCATGTTTTAGACTGCGAGTGCCAATTGTATAACTCTAGGCGAAAAATATATTTTCGTGGGCTGTGCAGAAGGTATAATTAGGTGTTTCGATCCGGCTACTCTTAGATTCGTTACGACGCTTCCTAGGAATCACTATCTAGGTGTTGACGTTAGTCTAGGGACTAGTATACAGTAAGTACATGTTATAATCGATTTTTCATTTTTTTATATTTTTATTTTTCCCAAATAATGTTACCCCATTCAAAATAGTCCCGTCCGGAAACTGTATACCTCTTACTAGCACTACTGGAAGTCTTAAACTGATATTCTTCTCAAATAGTTGGTAACAGTGTCTAGAATATTTCAAAATTACATCATTTCGAAGGATATTTCAATTTTTGGATAAGGATATGTCATAAGGACTCTTATCGGTTGAATATAGGGCTTAGGGAATGAAAGAAATACGTTTCAATGTCAAATACTGGAATATTGAAGCATCGGTTTATTTATGACGTTTACTTTCACATTATCCTTTCAAGGACACTTTCATAAAACACTTGATTGTCAGATTGTACTGGTCAAAATAATAAAAAGCATGGTTTGACATTTTTTATTACAATTAACGTCATATTTCTATTACACCTCGTATATGTTGATATATCAGTTGATCAATTCCAAAGATAAATAACATATTTTGTAATCTTAAGAGTTATAGAGAATCTAAATAGTAATTAAAGTTAAAGTATTGGATGTTCTATTAGAAAAAATAACTTTAATATATTGCGACCTTATGAAACACCCTGTATATTAAAAAATAATTTCGAAATATGAAGTTTTTTTTTCTCTAAAACTTTGTTAGAAAACTTTTTTTGATATATTTTAATATAATGGAGTTATTGGGGTATATATCTTTTCATGGTGTAAATGACATTGTTGCCAATTTTGTTAACGATTTTTGTTAATAAAAATTTAACTTTTATAGACATATGGCGACCCCCCCTCAAGATGCCAAATATCCAGATACAATAGCCATAACGTTCGACGAAACAAATAACAAATTAACTTCGGTTTATAATGATCACTCTGTATACGTTTGGGATGTGTTCAATATTCAAAGGGTAAATTTTTGATTGCGCTTGTATACAATAGGATATTATTAATGTCAATTTCGACTAATTGAATATATGTTTTAGGTGGGAAAATCGTTTTCTTTCCTTTACCATTCGGCTTGCATATGGGGTGTGGAAATGGCCCCACCGAATAGTCAACTACCTCCTGGTAGTTTCTTAACTTGCAGCTCAGATGATACAATACGGGTGTGGATTCTTGATAAAATAAATGAAAACAATTCCAAAGGAATATATCAACCAAATATTTATAGTAATGTGAGTAAATTTTCATTTTCTTCGGGAAGTTTGTTTATTATTGTCAATTACGTTTATATAATTGGGGTAGTTTCGGAATATATGGGCTCTAAGTTAGTGTGTGATGGTCTAGGGCTACCATAACCTTTTCGTTGGTCTCTTTATCTAATTTTTTATACTTTTCTTCATTTTGAATTGTTCTATGGTACATATAAGGTATCGGAGTGTTTTTCTGTGTATAAACACCATTAATATTCCATTTAGGGATATAACTGTCTCCTCTAAAGTAAAAATCAAACAATTATTTATTTTAATCTGAGTTAATTCCATTTTCTCCCTTAAATTTGTTTATTATTGTCAATTACACTTTTAAAAATGAGGTGGTTTTAAAATATATGAGCTTTACATTGTTATGTGAAGGTTTATGGCCACTATAAACATTTTTTAGGTCTCTTGATCAAGTTTTTGACACTTTTCTCCATTTTGAATTGTTTTATGGTACAAAATAAGGTAACGGTGTGTTTTTGTGTCTATAAACATCATTAACATTCCTTTTAGGGGTAGAAATGTCTCCTCTAAAGTAAAAATCAACCAAACATTTATTTTAATCTGAGTTTATTCCATTTTGTCCTTTAAATTTATTTATTATTATCAATATAACTATACTTTTGAAAATGGGGTGGTTTCAAAATAAATAGACGTGTGAAGGTCTAAGGCCACTATAACCTTTTCGCATGCCTTTCGATCGATCTTTTACATTTTTTTCCAATTCCAACGGTTTTCATATAAATTTTCAGGAGTTACTCAAAGTTATATACGTAGATAGAGACTTATCCTTCATTAAAGACTTAGATATATCGGGTACAACGGAAAAACAAGAAAATACATCATATGATGGTCGAAATGGGGTCAGATGTATAAGAATCAGCCCTGATGGTAAACATTTAGCATCCGGAGACCGAGCCGGTAAATATATTTTTAATATTTAATCCTCAAAAAGAATACTTTATATATAATTGTTTTTTATATTTCCAGGAAATATCCGTATCCATGATATTGCATCGTTAAGGGAAATCTGCAAAATCGAAGCTCACGACGCCGAAGTTTTGTGCTTAGAATATTCGGGTACTAATCTCAATTTAATGGCTAGCGCCAGTCGGGATCGTTTGATACACGTCTTCGATATGCAAGAAGGTTACGAATTCATTCAAACTTTGGACGATCACTCTTCTTCTATAACAGCTGTACGATTTTTGAATCACGGAGGAAATACACAGATGGTGTCATGCGGAGCAGATAAAAGTCTCATATTTAGGTACCGTTCAATTTTTCTTTTCGCAGTATTTCTTCGGAGATGATACTTTGAATAATGATCTTGGTGGTGTAGTCTTTTTCTATGTATCTACTCCCCTTATTATTTCTTCAGGAAAAAATGTTTTCCACAGTCCTACAGTACTAAAAAAATGTTTCTTTTTTCAGATTTTTTTTGTGATAAATATTTTTTCTTGTTGTAATTTATGTCTTCTCTGCTACCAAAATTACAAAACTTTAATATAATTTAATAAACCAACTTTAATGCCCTTTACTTCAAATAATGTGTTGCTTTTTATATTTTTGGCCTACCAAAAACAAAAAAACAAGTATTTATGATCGAAAATAGTTTTCATGGTTTTCCGAATATTCTCTGTTGAGATTAAAACATTTTTCCATTTGTTTGAAACAATTTTCCAAACACTTTTTCCACTTCGATTGAAGTAGCTTTAAAATATCTATTTTTAATACAAACAACTTCATCTGGTAGTGAAAATTATTCTTCATACAGTTTATTTTTGATTCTGTGAAGAAAAAGAAATCAGTGGGTGTTAAATCAGACCAATATGGTGGATAGACCGTTTGACTAATTGAAAATGCAATTTTTGACTTGGCATTGTGATAATGCAAAATTATTATTTTCTAAGAAACAAAAATTTGTGTTCTATTTGAAAATTGACTGTCTTTAAATTGATCTGTAATGCTTGGATGTGCTTTCAACTTTCGAAGCACTTTTACCACTTCAATTGAAATAGCCTCAAAATATCTCTTTTTAATACAAAAAGCTTCATCTGGTAGTGAAAATTATTCTTTATACAGTTTATTTTTGATTCTGTAAAGAAAAAGAAATTAGATGGTGTTAAATCAGACCTAAACGGTGGATAGACTTTCTGATAAATTAAAAATGCAATTTTTGACCTCGCATTGTCATAATAAAAAATGATTGTATTCTGAGAAACTAAAATCTTTGTTCGATTTGGAAATTGAAAAACCATTTGCTTCAATGTGCATCTAACTTTGGTTGAATTTGGCTGTTTATAAACCCATACAGTTAATTGCACTTTTTAATTATCAAAATTAATTGCACTTAAATGATTTGGTTCACAATTAGCAATCTATGGATGATAGATTTTTTTATTTAGCCCTTTTTAACTTCTTATTTTCCAAATTGAAACGTTTAAAAACATTACTATATCAATTCCTAGTCATCTGTCAAGTGTAGGTAACGCACAATTTATACTTTTGTCTATAATTTGTTTAAGCACAAATACCTGGCTTATTACAGATTTTATTTTCACAAAAATCCCATTGATTTTGATCTGTTTTCCCTTCAGGACTATAATTTTGCAAATAGCACAAATTTGTACTGCAGTGTTTTTAAAAAGTGGTCGTACTAAGCTTCCTTTCAATTTTGGGGCACCGTATCCTGTCTCCAAGATTTTATTAATGTAACATCTACTTTTTATTTTCTCATAATTTTCTAAGTAGTTCAAATGTACCATCACAATATATATTACATGATGTATCATTCCTATAGCACAGATTTATACTTAAATGTCTTCATAAAGTAGTTGTACTACGACTTCTTTTTAATTTTGGGGCCCATATCCTGTCCCCAGGTTTTATTTATCAAGTGAAATACATTTTGCATGAAAAAATTCTGAAAAGGGACTACAATTCATAGTGTTAGCTATAGTTCGTTCCACCATAGATACCTGTTCTATTTAAATATTTTATTTCCACAAAAATCTCATTTATTTTAACCTTTATTCGTTTTGGCCCATATATTTGATCAATTTTTAAATACGTTTGGTATAGTATGGCATCCGGGGCTATAATTTTGCAAGTAGTACAGATTTGTACTTCAGTTTCTTCATAAAGTGGTTGTACAACAGCTTCTATTCAATTTTGGCACCTCGTATCATGTCCCCTGGTTTTATTTATTAAGCAAAATAAATTTTTCACGAAAAATTGTTGAAAAAGAACTACAATTCATAGTGTTAGCTATAGTTCGTTCCACCACAAATACCTGATATATTTATATATTTCATTTCCACAAAAATCTCTTTTATTTTGATCTATGTTATTTTTTGTTTAATGAAGTTGACTCATAAACCTGTTAGCTGAAACTAGGTTAGGTTCGATGTTTATTCTTCTTTTCGCTTTAATTAGACCTTTGTCTATATATTTATGTAGCTATTGAATATACTGAAGTGTTGAGATTATGTTTGAGACATATTCAGCAGTGCACAAGGGAAAGGAAACAAAACTGATTTTAGTAATATTTTAATTTATTAAATTTTCTTTTTTAATAGAAAAATGTGTATTACAATAAATTCGACCATACTGGCCATGGTACTGATTCTTTTCTGGTTTTATCACATTTTTTTTTACATTTTAATCATTCCAGATCATTGGGTGAATTAGGTGGAAAACCGCAATTCACCAGAGCTCATAACGCTACTGGTAAGACTACTCTTTACGATATGGAAGTAGACACTGGTCAAAAACACGTTTTAACAGCTTGCCAAGATCGAAATGTTAGAATTTATAGCGTAAATAATGGAAAACACACGAAAAGTTTTAAGGGAAGTACAGGCGACGATGGAACTCTCATTAAGGTAAAATTTTCAACGATAATTGTTTCTCGTTAATTTTTTTTTTCAATGGTAGGTCGTCTTGGACAGATCCGGTATATATTTAGCTACATCTTGTACCGATAAATCTCTTTCTGTCTACGATTATTATTCGGGGGAATGTATGGCGACTATGTGCGGACATTCCGAATTAGCGACAGGACTTCGGTTCACCAACGATTGTCGTCGTTTAATTTCGGCAAGCGGAGACGGTTGTATATTCGTATGGAGAGTACCCCACGATATGGTAGTCACCATGCACGCCAGATTAAGTCAACAAGCCATCAGACAGGGTAAACAATTGGAACAGGAAGTTTTCAGCGATGGTAGCACGTTCGATTTTTACGATGGTATTAATACCGTCGATACCAACTATAGGTAAGGAAAAATATGTTGCGATACCCTTTCCGGTACATTCCTAGTATGGTATGTAGTCTGGTATTGACCGATTTAATTTATTTCAGGTTTAGTATCGGTCAGCTTCCACAGTGGGCCAAAAAACAATTAACTGAAGATAATAGTCAACCTTCTAGTCTGAGTAAAGGGGTGGCGGTTCCGAAAGGTAGATGGGCTGAAAGAGCGGAAAATGCGATGGGCGTTAAGTCGTTTTATTCACATCAACCGTATCCATTCCCACCGATAGGTAAGAAAATGAAATTTATATGGAATATAGGTTAAGGAACTTCGGTTCATAGTCTGTTGGGGATGCATTTTCGATCCAGTAAAGATTTTAATGGAAATAAAGTTGATGAATCACCAAAATCAGCAATTTTTTATCTTTCGATAGGAGTTTCGATATATTTGGCGTACCAGGTATAACAGACATTGATTTTTTTGGTCGTTTTGGTACCTCTTAATAGGCCATTACAACCTTAGATATATTAGATAATTGTTGATGTACCCCAATTCTTACTATCATCTCAATAATAGGCCATAAACACCCCTTATGCATGGTTTTAACCTCTTTTTTGCTTCAAGTATCGAAATAAAATAATATAAAGGAATTTCTTGATTATTTTTCTATAATGTCCAATTTTTTTGAAAATACAGCGTTTTTGTATTATTAAAAAATATATTGTTATATATACAGGATGTACCATTATGAGTGTGATTGGTCTATGGTATACCAAAAGTGGGTTTTTTAATGGAATAACGAGGATTTTTAAAATCTGTAATGATTCTCTTTAAAATACAGCAACTTTATATCCAGTTGAAAGCAAAAAATATATTGTTATACATACAGGGTGTACCATTATGAGTGTGTTTAGTCTACGGTATACCAAAAGTGGGTTTTTAAATGGAACTACGTGGATTTTTAGAATCAATAATGATTTTTTTGAAAATACAGCAACTTTATATCCAGTTGAAAGCAAAAAATATATTGTTATACATACAGCGTGTACCATTATGAGTGTGATTGGTCTACGGTATACCAAAAGGTGATGAATTAAGGGATTTTTAGAATCTTGTCAAGATTATTTTGAAAATTTCAACATAAACAGATGTTCACAATAAAAAATTGTAAAAGAAAGAATTAGGTCAAAAATTACCTGAAATAAGTGTTATAAGTACAAACTGCTCCTATTTTCCACTTACTCATTGAAAAAAAAAGATAAAATATTCGAAATAGACATATAGTTTTTTTTAATATTTAGGAAACTTTATACATTCTTTCTGGATGTTTTTGGCCTCTTTTTTTTATAGCTATATCAGTCAAAATTTTTCAAAAATTGAAATAACATTAAACCTGAACCCTTTAGACACATATAAAGCAATCTAAACCAAGTTGGGATCCATTTCCGGTACAACAGGAAGATATAGACAACTAAATTTTAAAATATCCCCTATTAAAATTTAACATAAAATCTCAACTGTAGTTTCCATTATAAAAACTCAAATTATGGTACACAAAAAATTCTTTTACCTCCTTTTTTAACGTTGAAATTTTAGATCGTCGATTCGATTCTGACGGAGGCTCGAAAGATAGTTCATTAGATAGCGGCACCGAAGTGAAATATTCCGAATTGCGTAGAGAAGTAACGTCCGTGTCAAAATTGACAGCTCGAACTGAAATTAGTAGTAGGAGAGGTATAATGACTGACGATAGCGCCATAGGTGATGTCGAATGTACTGCACACGATGCCGATATCGATTCCGATATGGAATATAGGCATCGACCGATTTATTATCCTACGCAATCGGGATCCCAAAGGTGAGAAACTGTTTTTAATTAAAAAAGAAAAATGTGATTATTATGTAAACGATTTGATTTTTAGCGGTAGTGAGTTTACAATAACAAATATAGATGCGGATGAATTGAGAAAATCTCAAAGGAAAAAGAAGGCACCGCAGATTTTAATTCAGCAGGCTACATCTCCAACTTATGGTAGTAATGATTCAGACGATGACGATGATGAGGTAAATCCCCCAATTCATATCTTTAATGATATTTCCAATCGGTGCTCCTGCTGCTACTCCTTTTATTGTCCTTAGTAAAAGAAAAGTGGCAAAATATCTACTAGGACTAATAATAAGTAATAAAAACAATTTTCAATTTCTATGGAGTCATTAGATGGACTCAAATGGATCTTAATTTATTCGACTTAATACTTTTACTACATGTTTTGTCACTTTTCCGGTCAAACTAACAGCAATAGGACAAAAACACCACCATAATGATGTTATAACCATTTTTTTAGGCATCAACTCCAAGCGGAGAAAGGAATCCTATGTCTCTATTTTCCTTAAGTTCGGAATCATTGGATCAACTCGTCAGTAGAGAAAGGTATCTACAATCGACGTTTGAAAGTATGTCCGGGATGGATAATGATGTACAAACACCTTGTAAGTATGGTAATAGTACTGGAATGTATAACCATTCACCAATTCAGACCTTATATGTTATAAATATTAGAATTTCCAGCGTGTTTTATTAAAAATTTGAACGATTTGTATCCATTACTCTCTATTTGACATATGCATGTCGTAACAAGAGGTGTGAGGCAGTAGTTCAAATGTACCGTTATTGAATGTATCTTTCCTAAATCTTTCACACCACAATCACTTATCCTTTTAGTACGCCACTGATTGTCGGCTATGGAGTACAAGTAGTGAAAGTGAATATTTTATGTTATTAATGAAGGATTTACTTTTTATTTTCTCATAATTTTCTAATTAGTTCAAATGTACCACGAAAGAATATGTATTACATTCCTATTTCCTGCACCACAGTCACTTTTCTCTTCGTGCATCTATGATTGGTAAGAGAAACCCTTTTTTCAACATCCTGTAGAATATTTACATTCTTTTTTGACAGTAATATGTCAAATAGTTTGAAAATACGAAGCACAGGTTATTAAAATGAATATTTTCAGTTAATAATGACACATTCAGTACTTATATTCTCATAATGTTATAAGTAGTTCAAATGTATCACGAAATAATAAGTTTTACATGATTTACCAGTCACTATTACTGGCGAATAGAATATTAGAGGTAGCAATTGAAGTTTTACTTTGGATTTTCTTTGCCATTTAAGAGTTGTCACCTCATTTAGTGGACCGATATGATTATTATGTTGGTAATCCGTTTAAAATGTTGTAAACCAACCAACAGAATCCCAAAAATAGTCTCTAGTTTATATTTTGGTTGGATCGAATCCTTTCGAATAAAAGTTTTGTAGTATATAATGATGATCAATGTCGTCTATTTTTACAAATATCCTCAAATGTATAATGCGTCGATATACCCTTTTTAGCCAACAAAACTTCAATTTCTTCAAAATTTTTAACAAAATCGAGCGAAAGGAATTTAGAGGCCATAAACGCTGTTAAACAAACGAAAAACGATCCAGATGCTATAAGGAAGAGACAAGAGCTGAGTAAAAGAGTAGCGGAAACTAGAAAAAAATTAGAAAGTGTAAGTTAATAGTTTTTCCTCAAATTTTATATGCAAACTTCACCCCTGAGATTTTTCTGAAACATCTCGCCCCAATATATCTGTTGTAAATATACTAAATGACATAGAAACACCAGAACACTCAGTATTGATAAATTTATTTCACACTTTTTTGGTGTAAATGTGTCCTAGAGTTGGGAAAGTAATAGTAAGAGCTCTTAGAAGATCAGGTAAATGGAATAAACATCATATAATGTCTCAAATGTGTTCTGCGATAGAAATATTCGTAGATCTATGGAAACAAAGACGATTAATCTACTGGATCGTCTTCAAAATGACCCGATATGATTCTAGCTACATGTAGCATTATCGTGTAGGAAAACTGGGTTGGATAATGTGTTCAACAGCTTCCACTACCTCTTTGATATAATTCATGGCGATAATGGTGCTTCTGATGGAAATCAATGGTGTTTCCACGACCTTTTGGATATAATCCACAATGGTCATGTTGCTTCTGATGGATATCAACTGCACCACCTCTTTGATATACTCCGCAGCGTTAATGGTGCTTCTGATGGAAATCGATAGTGACTCCACGACCTTTTGGCTATAATTCACAATGGTCATGTTGTTTTTGATGGATATCGACTCCACCACCTCTTTGATATAATGCACGATGGTCAATTTGCTTCTGATTGATATCAAAGGTGATTCCATCACCTCTTGGATATAAATCTTCTGATGGATACCGACTCCACTATCTCTTATATATAATGTACTGTAGTCAGGTTGCTTCTGATAACCTAAATTCATTCTTCAGTTGAGTGTACAAACTTCTTCACCTTAATATATATTCAAACAAAATTTTCATATCATAGTTCAGCGATTCTTTGTACCAAGCGAATAGGAGTGAGTAGTAGGACAAACTGAGAATGGTATGAAGTAAATCCAAAACTTTATCTCCACTTGGTTGAAGATTTTGAAGTAGATAAGGTTGTCCCGGTGCTTAGATATTGGGTGTGCTGGTTTCTATGTGTCTTAGTATAGATGATAAAAATATTATTATTACAGATCATCTTTTTATTTAGCTTAATTGGTGGTTATTTGAAGTTAATTTTTATTTTTAGGTTGGTCATAGTCCTCTGAAGTACAGTCAATCCATCCACGACCTTTCCCATATTCCGGAACGGGACAGGTGGTCGAAAAAACAAGGTAACATACCATATGATCCTACATTAGACCCGTCAGATCATAACAATTGCTTGCGCGATTCAGATGCTAACCAGTATCATCATTCTAATAAAGGCAGTATATCGATTACTAACTTAACTAATAGCACACACGCAGATTATGAGCAGAGCGGTTCAGTACCGTCAGATTTACAACTGTGCGGTTGTTTTATGAAAGATATAGCGAAAAACACTTCACAGCTTTCTTGTATGTTGAATTTGAGTCACAGGTACTTAGATTACAACACCAAAGACAGTATAGTAGGCGCTAGGCTCAGTAATGTCACCAAAAGTCCAGAAAAAACTTTAAACGATCTAATCCGTCCTAGGAAATTACAATTAGATAAAACTTTGGTTAAATATAAACTACATAAGAGTTTACCAGTTAGTCCGGTAAGCGAAGAACGACAATTTTCTGATTACGTAGACCAAAAGAAAGAATCTACCCCAACTACTAGAAAATCTTTTAGTTATTTCATAGATTTCGATAAACAGAAAACAGAAGAAGGTTTTAAACAAATTTGTAGCGACATTGAAAAATTTAGTGAAGATTTTAGTAAAAAATACGAACAGATTGAAGAAAAATTCGATAGCCAAATAGAAAAACCAAAAGAAGTAATTAAGAAAGAAGAAGACGACGGTAATTTTAGCTCTGATTCATTAGAAGATTACTGTTTTACAACTGTATGTAATAAAAAAGATAAAAAATTAATACCGCCTAGAAGATGTGTATCGAGTAACGAAATTTACAAACAAGATGATTATTTCGAAGAAATACCGAAAAGCGAAAGTTTCTATTTGAATCAAAATATAAAAAATTCTCAAGACAGTATCCTTTCCGATGAAAATATGTTGGAATACGATTATTATACCGGTAAATCGAAAAGTTATTGCACAAGTTTAGAAAGCGTATTATCAAACGAATCTGAATGTAAATCTGCGCCACTAGAAATATTATTCGAATCCCAAAAAAAATCTCTACCTCATTCCCAAAGTTTACCAAAAAATATGTTCGAAACTGATTTCATCGGTGACGTCGGTAGTTCAAAAATAATTAAATCTACAAAAACGTGTCAGACTCAAACGGATTTCGCTACCCCTCAAGAAATAGTTAATAAAAAAGCTATAAGGGGTAGTGAGGAATTTCAAAAAAAACTACTTAAATTCGAACAAAAAAAACCGATTAGTTTTTTTATTGAAACGAAAAGTGCCAAAGAAAATCAACCGGTAAAATCGAAAAAAAGTACTGAAATGTATATACCGAGTTTGGCGAGTAAAAATAATCAATACAAATCGAAATTTTGTAACGTTCTTAATAATAAACCCGAATTTAATACCGAAATTTTCGAAACTGGATCTAAAGACACAAACAGTACATTCGCTTTATCGAAAATTAATTTCGGTAAAAATACCAATAAACAAATACAAGAAACTACAAGTCTCGATAGACATTTATTCACCAAAAGTTTATTAACTAGCGACAAAGTTTGTCATAAACCCCCCAAAGCGATAAGAAGACACAGTTCGAAAATAAAAAAAACCAAAACCAGCTACGAGTATATAAGAAAAGAAGATTTTTACACCAACGCCGTTAAATGTAACAAAATATTGAATAACCTCACAAATCAAGATATAGTAACCGACGAAAACACCATAGAATTCAATTTTAAAGAAAAAATAATAGACAGGGAACTCGAAACCGGCAACAACACGAATATACTAAACGAATTATTCGATAGTTTGGATAAAAAAACCTTTTCAAAAACAAAAATCGATTACGATTCTTTAGAAGTGAATTTAAACACCGAAGATAAACCATACGATAGTTTAGAAATGAACGTTTGGTCGAAAAGTAACGTGATGTCGAAAAATACGGCGTTGCAATTGGAAAACGTTCTGAAAAAATCGAATCCGACTTGTCGCAAAGACAAAATAGCCTTCGCCATAGAAAACATCAAAATATTAAACGCCATACAGAAAAAGATACACAAAATCAACGCGCTAGTAGATGTTTTTAAAAGGAATATGAGTTCGGGAAAAGTTAGAACGCTTTCAAGTATGTATGAGTCTATGCAGAGTTATTACAACGATCTTACGAAATTGCAAACCACCCCGATTCGATTTAGGAGAAGAAATTTGAGTCTACCGAGTTTTGTCGAGAGGAGGTTGAACTGTGTCGGCGGTAAGGAAGTTGTCAAAACGGAAGGCGTCGAACAACAAACCGAAGGTGATTAACGTAAATGTCAGCATGGAATGTATTGCGAAAAGAACCCTTATAATGGCTTCCTAAAAAGGACTTTACTGTCGTCTAATTTTATTTGCAATTTTTTTGCATGATATTATTTTAGCATGCGTTGTATACTGAGCTACAATATCGCGAAACTTCGTGATTTAATCGTATGAACGAGAATAGGACTGGCTCGAAAGTTTATGTATAACAGTTCCTACCGCGCTTGTCAATTCCTACCACAATGAATTTTTTTAGATAGGGAATATAGAAAGAAATCATCTCACATTTGTAAAAAACCTCATAATATACTCAAATTAAAAATACGAGGTGAAAATGAGAGAGACTGCATTTGATTTTTTCACCTAACCTCAAGGTTCCAAATAAAAACGTATAAAATGGATTTTTTTCTTTCTTTCTTCCCCTCCATTTCTGGAAACTTAATGAACTCGAGTTTCTATTTTAGTTTTGGGGGAGGTTAGATCTTCGCTCCTACAAGTTCCTTAACATTTCTTAATTAGTTTCTGCTTGATCTAATCACATCACTGCTTCAGGAAGCCAGTGGGAAGGTTTTTGTTCAATTCTAAATGCTGTTTGAACGGTAGTGAGGTTTTTTGTTCAGCTCTAAACCCTTTTGAGTAGTGATTTGTTTTTTAATAGGTTTCTAACCCTTATTAGGTAGTAAAAAGGTTTTTTGTTCAGCTCCAAGCTCTTTTTTGACAGCTCGGAAAGTTTTTGTTCACCTCTAAATACTTTTTGGACGGTGGGGAGTTTTTTATTAGGTTCCTAACCCTTATTACATAGTAAAAAGGTTTTTGTTCAGGTTCAAGCTCTTTTTGGATAATCGGGAAGTTCTTTGTTTAACTCTAAACCCTTTTTGGGTAGTGAGTAGGTTTTCGTTAAGCTCATAATCCTTTTTAGATATTAAAACGGTTTTTTGTTCAGCTCAAAACCTTTTTTGGACAGTAGGGAAATTTTTGTTCATCTAAAAACCCTTTTTGGACAGCGGAGAGAATTTTGATCAGCTATAAACAATTTTTTGACAGTTGGGAAGTTCTTTGTTTAGCTCTAAACCCTTCTTGGGCAGAGGGTAGGTTTGTGTTAAGCTCTTAACCCTTTTTGAGAAAGTAGATTGGTTTTTGTTCAGCTCCAAACCCTTTTTTGACAACGGAGATGTTTTTGTTCAGCTTCAAACCTTTTTTGGACAGTAGGGAAGTTTTTGTTTAGGTAAAAACCCTTTTTGAAAAGTGGGGATGTTTTTGTTCAGCTCCAAACACTTTTTTAACAGCGGACAGTTTTTTGTTCAGCTCCAAACTCAGTGGGGAGGTTATGTTGTTCAGTTAAAAACCCTTTTTGGACAGTAGGGAATGTTTGTTTAGCTAATAACCTTTTTTTGTTTAGTTGGTAGGTTTAGCTTGTTTCTGTTGAGACCCAAACCATTTTCAGAGTGATCCAACTCAGAAAAGCATCATCAGATTCCTTCTTTTGATACTGTTCGATGTAGAAATTTCTTCCTATGCCACCAAATGGTTTCGAGCTAAAAATTGACCAGATACTACAAATAGAAGTTAACGATGACTAAAGTTTGAAGAAAAATTTATGTTCAAAAATGTTTTTTTCTTCACATCATCTATAAAATCAAAAGGAGTAGTATATTTATGTAAAAAGAAGAGAAAGTACCCAAAACTTGACCTATAGAAGAATTTTGATTCTAATTAAAACATTATCCATGGGGTTATGCTTCTCAAGTTTTATAAATATATCAATTTTGGTATCGGAATGATTTTTTTCTCAAAATTTTCTTTAAAAAATAGTTTAATAATAATTTGCATCTACCAGTGGCTTCAGATTTCAATCTGGAAGGCTGAGTTGTCGTACCCGTTTTCGTTTACCTGTACGAGCTACAATCTTTATTTATTCTTTAACCGTCCGGAAAAAATTGTAGCTTAGTACTTGCACTTTTTATTATTATTTTTTTCTGCATGTTGTTTCAGTCTATTTGGACGAAAGTTCCCCAGATAGCAGTTTGCGTAGATCATGCAGCTTAAGCGATTTAAGTTTGCAATCTTCTGTGCCAAAAAGAAAAATCGAACAAGGTAAGTAGAGCTTCTATCGGAAAATGTATTCATTGTCTTTTCGGAAATGGAAATATTACCAACCGAATGGTGAATACCACAAATAATATTCGGATCATTCTTCGGTGACTTTCCAGCAAAGAAACATCGATATTTATTTAAAAATCCACCCCTATTACATTGTAGTAGCACGATTTATTTAATAAATAGTAAAATTAACACACTAAACTTATTTAAAAAAAATAATCATGTCGGAAAAGACAATCTATACATCGCTTGCTTTTTAATTTCTTGTCTTGTTAATTATCACTAACTTTCATTTATTCTTTTATTTAACCACTCTTAACATATTTTTCTTCGGTTCACTTTAATCTTCACTTTGCTGTCTGCTTTTTAAATGTATTAAACTGCGAAAAGACTTTTTTTTAATCATAGGAAATATATGAGGGTGGGTCAATACATCAATGACTCTTTTTTAGGTTATTAGATGAAAAAAAAAAATTAATTTCAACTTTTCTCCAATTTTTTTATCGTTTTCAAAAAATAAGGTTTGTAAGTGTCATTATTTCATCGTAGAATCGATTCTATTTTCGCCAAGCCGTTTCTTCATATTTGGAAACAAGAATTAGTCACTCTGGGCTAAATACGGAGAAAAAAGTGGATTTGAAAGTAATCTGTAGCATATTCTAAGGATTTTTGTCATGGGAACTGCACCTTTGATTTATACTGATAGAAAAGGCATCTTTTTGACTAAAAGTAAAGTTTTTAGATGAAAAAAACTTAGTCATTGAGGGTAATACACTTTATCCACCGTTTCCCTCTTTTTTATCCGTTCCAAAAAAAATCAGATTTGACGATGTCCTTGTGTGATCCTCGCTGTCAAATATCAAAGCCGGAGCCATTTCTTCACGTTTAAAAACAAAAAACAATCACTCGAAGATAAATCTGGAGAATAGGGTGTATGAGAAAGCAATCCACAGCCTAATCCATGTATTTTTGCCGTGAGAAGTGCATTGTACTGATGCAAAAAATGGTAGGCGCATCTCAAAAAATTGTTGCCATCATTTTTATTTGCTGACAAACCTTATTTTGGCGCTGATTTATCCCAAAAAAATTCCTTCGATCTGTCAAAACTATAAAGTCTTATTCTTTATCAAAATATTTTAATAAAAGAAGTCGAAAAGTTAAATTTGTATCAGTCTCTAAAAAATTATAAAAGAAACTAATTTTAAAACAGAACAGACCTAAAATGTATTTTTGGTTTGAGATGTTCTAATATATTAAAAAAAAACTGATTTTCAAGGTGGTTTTTCCCATTTTTCCACCCTCAACTATCAAATAATTCAATTGTATATAGTTAAGTGAAGTTAGAAAGATTTTTCGCAAGTTGTTCTTGACATGAAGTTAACCAATATCCTTAAATGAAAATACAAATCCCGTATAGTTTCAGGAAAGAAAACGGCCAGTAACAACGTATCCAGGAATAATTCAAGATACGTAAAGAACAATTTAATCCAACGTAGTCGATCCAGTTCGGTTCTGAATCAATCCGATTCAGATCCAGAAGAAAAAACTGTTTCCAGACTTATGAGACCGACGATTAGTTCCCACAACAAAATTAATAACAAATCGTTGCAAAATCGAAAGAAACATTCTTATTCGGCAAGTAAGTAGATTTGATTTAACCGATTAGTAACTTGAACCGATTAGAGTAATTGGGGGCTTAGCTTTCCATTCATACAATACGAAATTAAATTGACATTAGTGATAATTTTATATCTAAAATCACTCAATTTGTTGGCCAGTATATGGAAAAACTTGTACGGTACATTATATTTTATTCCATTAGGTAATCTTAACACCCTTGGTACTGTGGATAACATATCAACTTCGGACGAAGAAACAACCCCTACTGCCCCTCCTAGAAACAGGCAATCATTCGAAAATGGTTCCCCTTCAATAACACCTAGACGCCATTTGAACAACAAAGACAAACATAGGGGTAAGTTGAGATACGACTGGCCAACATTCATTTATCATGCTTGAAAATCACTAAGTGCTTTCGTAATTTAGCTTTTTTGTTATTGTAACCGGCGCTTGTTTATTTTGTAGCTGCGAGGCACACGATTCATTTCGATGATCTAGTAACGAACGACGATTTCGAATCGAACGAAAGTTATTCATCGGTGGAAAGTAAGTTTTAATCATTCCGATGCATGCCATGTACAATAATTTTAGTTTAAATCTTCTGGTATTTAAAATAAAAAAAAATTAAATCATTGTCGTTAGAAGTCCGGTCCTGTCGCTTATTCACATTACCTTTTTAGATGTTTTGTCATTTTTTCATCAAAAGTAGCAGTTCATGTAACTTAACCTAAATAAATGTTCTTATAATGTTGGGCCAACATAATTTGGTCATTAGTATACAGCAAGAAACAGATAAAATGTATTCACAACCTACAATAATTCAAATTAGAAAAAAATAATCTTTCTTTATTTAAAAAAAAAACTAATTCACACCTTTGGTATCATTTGAGCCAGTTCGGTACTGCTGTTTGTTTACATTTTTAAGCGAATCTGGCAAGTGTCTTGAAATGTAAACAAACAACAGGGTCGGACTGACTTGTACGTTCCAAAATATTTATATGGCCGACGATAGGACATAACGAAGCCGCAACTGTTTCCTATTAGATATTAAACAATTCAAAAAAAAATTACAAGATATATTTTGACTGGAGTTTTTCTCTTTTTTCTTCTTTCTTCAAATCCAGCTTGGTTGTTCGTTTTATCTCTTTTTGAACCTGTAGCAGCACAATCACAACCCCAACCCCACAATCTTTCTCACTATAAAAAAGTTTTTCTCATCCCACCCAAAATATATCCAACGAATCTCTCCCCCTCTCTCTGTTATAATAATACATTGGTTTTACACAAAATTAAAAACTATATTTGTTTCTTGATCTATTTTTTTCTTCCGATTTATACAAGTGTTTAATTTGCCATGTTCAGTTTTTTAACATAAAATAAAAAATTTTCATATTAGGAAGAAAAAAACTTGATGTTTGGTATAGAGCAACGTTATTTCAAAATGTATTCATTTCCTGACAACTTTTGAATGAAAAAAAGAATTTTTCAAAAAGAGAACAAATTCTTGTATAAGAACATTGGAGGCAGTTCGGCGCTGCAGTTTGTTTACATTTTTAAGCGAATCTGTCAAGTGGCGTTGTGTCTTGGAAATGTAAACAAACAACAGGGTCGGACTGACCCGTACGTTCCATAATATTTAAATTGAAATATATCCAAAGTTGTATTTAAAAGCACTATATTATGGGACAGTTTTTTTACTCATGTCTCTCCTCGTATTTTTTCTTTTTCATAAAGACCAGTAAAGCATTGTTGTTCATTTAAAAATAATAATCGTTTTTTGCAGTTGTACGTATTTTTTTTAATTTGTACAAGTCCTATTTGTCTCATCATGGATTAAATATTCTCATAATATTTGGCTCAAATCACTTGGCCATTAGTACGCAATAATTTTCAAAATTTCAAAAAATTACCCCTCCCCCACGTTCCAATACAAAATAACACTCATTCTTCTATAGAACAATATGAGCCAGTTCGGCTCTGCAGTTTGTTTACATTGCTGTCAAGTGGCATTATATAGAAACCGCGCTTGAGATGTAAACAAATAACAGGGCCGGACTTACTCCAATTTTAAACTGACTCAATTATTATAAAAATTGAGATTTGCGCAGATGTAGATAGATAATTTTAAACCTGCTATTGAATTGAATTTTTTAATCTGCCTTTAAAAAATATTTTATATTCCTTTAAAAACTTGAAAAAACTATTACCATCTAAATTTTCAGTTTCCAATCAAGTTTGCGATGACCTGATTGATCAACTAACTTCAACAGCGGAAAAAGTAGTCAAACTTTACGACCGGCTTAACGAAACCGACGTCGGTCACGAATCTCAATTAGATAGAATCGATAAAGTGAAAATGTCGATGATACGCACCCACAAAATCCTCCACGATTGCATTCTCAAAGAACTGAAACAGAATAACGGCAACACCGACGTTAATCAAACCGATACAGTGAAAAAACTCAACGATTTAGTGTCTAAAGGCCCCAGCGGACCGAACGTCATCAATATAATGGAACAATATTCCGATATTTTGTTGGATATGGTTCAACAGAAGATGCACAGTGCAAACATGTGACATCCGTTGAGCGTTAACTTTGAATTATCGTGTTAACCTGTGATTATTATCCTGTATGTATGTGTGTATATCGTTTTTAATTAATTTTTTTAACCTAACCTCTTTTAGAGTATCATCGTTACTCCATTTAAATTAAACAAAAAATATTCAATTTGATATACTTTTTGAGTATTTTTTTGTTTTTCATTATTTCAGTAACTATTTGTCTAGTATTTTATTTTACATCGTTAAATATAGATATTTAAGGTGAAAATTTCACTAAAAACATTTCATTTAAACTTAAACTTTAAATTTCAAAATACTTCAGAGATCAGTTTTAATGATGCATTGTTGAGATTTTTTGAAAGATGCAGTTTTTTCTTTCAATCAAATTAGCACGAATCCATTTGGATGATTTGCTTTGAAGAATTTGGTTCCTACAAGTTGCAAATTGAAGAAAACACTCGAATTTTTGAATTTTTTTTTCCATTATTTACTACTACTGCTTTTCCTTATTTTTGTACGTTTCCTGAGAAAATTGAAGCCATTCATTTAAACTTGATAAACAGTTTGTTGTAGTGGATGATTTTTGCTTTCGTTTATTTTCTATGTAACGGTATTTCCTGTATTAGTCTTTATATCATAGTTTCTCCATTTTTTTTATATTTATACATTCAGCGATTCCAGTTTTTATCTCCGAGAGCTCTGATTCTACTTGTTCTTTCCATACTAACTTCCATTATCTCTTCTATCTTCCGTGCAGATATAACTATAGAAGATAGAAATGATAAAGGAACTTGTTGTACGTATCCACTTTTTTTCAATTTTTTTACCTTTTTTCCATTAGGTATTTTTCAGTTTTGACATTAATTATCGACTTATGTCAATCTTTTTTTTTTATTAGACATTCTCAGTTTTCACTTGTTCTTTCCCTCTTAACTTAGGTTTTCCCTTCTATCTTCTATTTAGCTATATCAAATCTTCTTCTTCTGGTGTTATACATCGACTTTTCTTCATTTTTTTCTCTATTTTCTATTAGAAGTTTCCAATTTTCACATTCATTTATTGAAGTCTATTTCTACTGATTCCTTCCATTATAACTTCGGTTGTTTTTTCTATCTTCTATTTAACGTTATCAAATCTTCATATCTGGTTTGAAAGACCAACTTTTCTTCATTCTTTCTCTCTATTTTCCACTTTTCACTTCTATTTTCTTGCAGTCCGATTCTACTTGTTCCTTCCTCTTAACCTTCATTATCCTTTCTATCTCCTATTTTGTTGTATTTAATTTTAATCTTATAGGTTCCATACACCAGCTTTTCTCAATTTTTTCAGTTTTTCATTCAATTATCTTAAAGGTTTATTTTACTTGTTCTTTTCATATTAACTGTTTATCTACTAATTAGCATTATACAGACTCCTTCATATTGGT
This sequence comes from Diorhabda carinulata, assembly GCF_026250575.1. Classification (NCBI taxonomy): domain Eukaryota; kingdom Metazoa; phylum Arthropoda; class Insecta; order Coleoptera; family Chrysomelidae; genus Diorhabda; species Diorhabda carinulata. The sequence goes on along the minus strand of NC_079472.1, from coordinate 12,836,037 downwards.
CTCTTGTACAAATTTTACTTCATTGTTTTTCCTATTTTCCATTAGGTGTTTCCAATTTTTTCACTTTAATTTTCCTTAGGTCCAATTTAACTCTTTTTTTTTTCACCTTCACTTGTATACTTTATCTTTAGTGGAATCCGGTATCCTTTAGATTGCTCTTTTGCACACAACTTTTCTTCTTTTTCTTTTCTATTTTCCAATTTTTTACATCAATTTTCTTTACTTGTTCTTTCCACCTTAATTTCGGTTGTCTACCTTCTATTTAGCTATATCCAGTTTTGTTATTATGTACCAACTTGTTTCCATTTTTTTTTGTATTTTCCTTTCGATGTATCCACATTCATTTTCATTCAGACTGATTCTACTTATCATCTCCACCTTCACATTGTAGAATCTCATTGTTTTCTTTTTTATTCGATCTCATGTGTATTCTTTCATTTATTTTGTATCCTTTTTGACTTCTTCCAACATATACTTCCCAATTCTTTACTCTGTCATACTTTTGAGTTTTCTTTTCCAATCAGTTTATTCCTAATCTTTTTTCTGGTCTTTTTGCCATATTGTTTGAATTGATTTGTTGCTGATTGTATCGTTTTCAAAGTTTTTCTGCATTCTTATTAAAACTCTTAGCAAACACTGAACATTTAGTTACATGAAATCTAATTTTTTTAAATTGTGTGAATGAAATAATTTTTAATTAGCAAGTTTTTGTATACGAATTTGTAATGTTTTTTTGGTTGACAAATCTTTTTATCAAGAAATTCAAATTAAATATCAAAATGTTCAAAAATATGTCTTCGGTTAACTGAATTCAATATAAAAATAAGGTTAACTTCCACGAAAGCTCCTCGATTCAAATTCCGTTGAATTACTTGGAAGCAGATAGAAGTTCAGACGAATTTATTTTAAATCCTGTTTTACTTTCTGCTCGAGAAAAGATATACAAGGATTTTAATATTGAGAAAACTATTAAGGGCTTCCCATTTTCGTATTTGACTCTACCAAAAAATTATTGCAAATGAAACTATTTCTTGAAGACCGATATTTTGAACTACAGCACCAACTACTATGGTATATAACTTAGGGAAAAAATGTGTTTGAGATGTTGTTTAAATTCATGTGATATCTCAGAATGTTTCTTCTCCAATTCCAGTATTTCCTTTTTTGTTTCGAAACAGTCTTTAAGAAATTGTTCATTTCCTCTTAATGTTTGTTGTATCTAAACCATTCCATTTACCGCTGTCTGGCTGTAGAATGTCAGAAGAGCCAAAAATCACTTTTGTAGCGCCAAACTAGATATTAGTAAGAAATTTAGTGAAATAAAATTGGAATTTATGAAAATGGAATTGTTATGTTGTGCTTCCTTATCCAAGTACACACCAATATTTTTTTGTATATTTACCATAATTGCATATAGTGTACAATGGTTAATTTCTTTAATTGTGAAAATTGTTTTATATGTAAAGTTTATATTTAATGTGTTGTAATTTTTAACTCTTTTTTTTTAATAGTGCGTAAGGAATTTGTCAATTTTTATTGTAAGCTCATAATGTACACACTAAATAATTATTTGTAACCATCAGACTGTATTAATTAATTGTAATTTCATAATAAAGCATTATTAGAAAAAAATTCTCTCTATTCCACTTTATAGACCCCCTTGACCCGAATAAGTGAAGATTATATAGCTAGCAATGTCTAATTTGAATTAACCGAACTGTCATAAGCTGGAAATCTCGAAAAACTTTTTTTTAGGAAAAGTTTACCAACTTACCACTTTTTAATTTTGTTTCAATAATCTGGTCTAAAAAAAAATGGTATATTTGGTGACATCTAGTGAAAAAAGTTTGAACTGACAATTTTTTTTACAAAAGTGGGAAAACTGCCTCTATTGTTTGAATTTCATTAGGAAATGAGAAAGTTTGTTAGATATTCACATTTTACATCACCCCATGACTCTTCCATTTTATAGTGACTTATTTACATAGTCTGGCCTCAAGTGTATGTAAACATGGTATAGTTGATGAGATCTAGTAAAAATAGTTTGTACTGAAAATTTTTTTTAGTCGAATGTGGGAAAATCATTACCAAGCTGCCTTTTTAGTATGAATTTCATTTAAAAATTACAAATGGTAGAAAATCACTACAAAACTACCCGTTTGGCTTGAATTTTACCGGAAAATCACCAAGTTTGTTAAATATTTACATTTTACAGGACCTCACGACTCTTGCAAAAGTATGAATTTACCAGAGAAAAGGGAAGTTTATGATTTGAATTATTAATTATCAAACACATTTTTTAAGTAAATTGCTAAAAAAAACTCAAAAAATACAAAGGAGTCCCAATAAAACCAACTAAAGGTTTAGATAATTATATAATACTCAACTTTTTCAAAAAAAATATTAATAAAGGCAACACTCCTATAAATCAAAATTTACAAACTGTATTGTACATTTTCCATTTTTTTTTGAACATGCACAAAATTTTAGGAACATTTATTGAAAAAACACAATATTTCAATTATAAACTCATGGGGGGTTAAATAATACTTTATTGTTTTTAATGAGACAGTCGATCAACATTTAAATTCAATTTTGTCAAATTATAAACCCACACAGTGTCTATCCCATGTCCAACAGTCTTTATGGGTTTGACATTAGGTAAAGGAAACCTGCATGCTACTATATTACAATCTAATTTACATTCTCGAAGAAATTTCTTCTCTAAATCATTCATCTAAAAATACAGTAACATTTACTATAAGATTACTCAAAATAAGCCCTTATGTTTGCCATAACTTCTTTGATAGAAATTTCTATCCCCAAACTAAATTGTTACATAAGGAAAAGGGAAAAAGTTATTAGGAACAAAAAAATGTAATAAATTCACCCCTTGTAACATATTTCTTTGATACCTCAGAAGTTATGAATAGCTTAAAAATGCTAGGAACAACTAATCATGGAAGCTAACACTGAAATTTCAACATTTATTGACAATTTTGTACAGAAATATTAAAACTTACCATATGTTCCACTCCAAAAATTACTACATTATCATAAAGTGAGAGATCGTATTTCCACAAATCTTTTCTATAAAATTTAACCTTATTAGATTTGCCTTCCCGAATTGCATTGATTTTAGAAAATAATAATAACCATGGATTAAGTTCTACACCATGTGAAATGAAATTATGTTTAGCAGTTTCTGAAAATACTACGTTATTCACACATTATTAAATACAGAATACATACCTAAAACTATCCGTCCATCACCTGATCCTAAATCTAAAAGTGTTCCACTCCTTCCTTTCAAAGCAGATAAAATATTGGCGATTTGTTCATTTGTGGCGGGTATATAAGGTAGACAATACTTTCTTAGTGCGGGGCTAATAAATGGGGCACATATTATAGTTAAACCAATAGCGATACCTCCTAGAATTAATTATAAATATAACAATTATAACATAGTATAAAATTTTTTACCTGTAATTCCGACGAGCGCTTTACCTATTGAAGATATTTTTCTTTGTGGATTTGTATTATTAGTAGTTTCTATGAATTGATTCATTAATAATTACTTTACCGTAATGGTAAGATTAGTTATGACTTCCTTATAACCTATACATATTCTTCTTCTTCACTGTTGTGATGGGAAAAAATCTATATATCTGTCAACCATAGACAAATTAAAAATATAGCGAAGATTTCTAATCAACATAAAGGTGTAATTTCATGTTGACGCTCGAGCATTAAATGAGACCACGTAGTATAATCACTACTGAAGCGCTTAAATTACTGCAGCATCCAAACTAAACATTTTTCAGATTTTTAGATTGGATGTTATAACGGGAAATGTTAAAATATATTATCAGTGTTCTGAAAGTTGCAATAAACTACGAGGTTATTTTATCAATAACATTATTGGTATAATGTGTTAGTGTCAAAACAATATAATTTAATTGCTTGGCTATAATTATACCTGTATATGATTTAATATAAATCGACAATATTTTTATTGCGTTGGTATGTTGCGATTTTATATGGAATAGTCGCTAAACACGCTCTTTTAAGAAATTTTCGATGAAGTTTTGAAAATACCCATTTCCCCGATCAATTTGAATGTGGTTGATTCACACATATATAACATTTCCCATTCCAATAACTCCAAAGAAATCAATCTCAAGATGTTGGTGGTTAGTTGTCAACGGTGTTTCAGGAAAGTCGTTTTTGTCCCCCAGAAATCACTTGTTGGTCAAATAAAAACCATTCAGTTTAAACCCCAGATATATCACCTCCTGTAAATACTACAAGATCTCCTGTTACTCTAAGGGGGTCATATTCAAATTGTATTTTCTTATAGAAACCCCAAAAAAAATTACGATGAATCGAAAATATTAATGATGAGGTTACTCATTTTGAAATTGTCGAAATGAAAACTTTGAAAATTTCAAAAATTCGTTTTATTTTAAATCCGAAAACTATGTATTCTAAATTGGTTGGTAACAATAATAGACCCAAGAGAATTCTCTGTGGAAGGGTCCTTGCAATATACCGGGATACGTGGGTGTAAGAAAATCAAAAAGAAGAAGAACCAATGCTAATATTTATTTTTAATTTTTTTATCAGTTTTTTATTTTAAAGATGTTTATTAACGATTCAAAGATTAATAACCATTAAAAATGGTAGTAATGGGAGAAAATAAGAATTTTTCTTCAAATCATCTGGATCAAAGTGAATATGAAATACCTTATTCATACGACAAGATTAAATGGAAATTAGGCGAAACTTACAGAATTCGTGTCGGCAATATTTACGATCCTTCAAAATTTTGGATAGTTCATTTCGAAAACGAATTAAGCTTATTTTTCAAATACATGAATAGTTACTACGAAACAAAAAAAGAGGAATATCGAATGCGACCTGCATCTATTAAAATAAAACGTTATTGTGCAGCTTTTACAGATGGTGCATTCTACAGGGGAATCATAGTTGATATACCTTTATTTAATAAAAAAGAGAAACAAGTAGTAGTTTTTTTATTTGATTTTGGGTTTACTAATGTCGTAACAATTGATAATTTGTATTTTCTCTGCGAAAAAATGTATAGCATACCTCGGTATGCTATAAGAGCTCGACTACATGGTCTCGAGCCATTCAAAACTGATACTTGGACCAATAAATCTGCTGATACTTTTAAAGAGATGACTCAAGGAAAAATACTGTTATGTGTGCTGACAGAGATTGATCCAGTGCTTAGAACGATTTTTATTAGAGTAATGGATGTACCGCAGTTTAATAAGGTAATAAATGATCAAGTTTTATAGTATTTATTCCCTATAATGCCATATTTAGATTAGATTTGTTTATTTATGTCTTTTGTTTATCAAAAATTATTATTTCTTAATTTATAGATAGTCGATATTGGTCAGGTTCTGATTAGTGAAAAATTAGCGAAACTAACTACATCGAGAAAATCTAAGAAACATAATAAAAGTAGGCTAGTTTCCAAAGTTAGGTATCCTTATTTATTCCCATCTTTTGAGGCACTAGAAAATGGGAATATGCCGTCCACTGTATTCATTAATGAATCGCTAAAACAGTGTATAACGAGTTCCATATTATTTAAACCTTATTACAATTTCAATGGAGTTGAGCTTAGGGATTAATATAAATTTAAATAAATATTGGTAAGTTTTTCATAAAGAACTCTAGAGAATTCAGCTATTTATTAATAACTCGGGAATGAACATAAATTATATTTGAAATTTTGAAGTATTTCTATCACTTCGACAACTTGACACTTCCCTCCTCTTTTGTAGTGAATTTAATCATCATAACTAGCGCTACAGCCTTACAGGAGGCCTCGACTGTCTCTAGCTTCTAACGCCATTCTTTCCGGTCTTCAGTTTGTTGCACTGATTTTTGTAGCATCTTCAAAGACCCTGTCTCTCCATATTAGCCTTAGTCTCCCTCTTCACTGGTTTTGTTAGCAAACATTAAGTTATTTGGTAGTATCTACCAAATAGGTGATCTGAAGACCACACCAGTTGAATATTCACTTGCTTCTATCTAAACACCACTGGAGCTTCATTTCACTATTACAGTTGTCTGAACTGACCACTTCTTTAACTGCATCTTTATCTTTTTGGGCCCATCGCCTGTTGTACTTCATTCAAGTTTTTTTACCACTTTGTCAACTTTCATAGTGAAATTATGTCTCAAAGTGACAATTTATAGTGAAATACTGAGTTTAATTTAGTTTTCTTCCCTCAGGGTGACATTCTGTAGTGAAAATACTGAGTTTTTTGTTTTTTTTTTCACTTAGGTTGATTTTGTGTCCTAAAGAGACAATTTTTAGTAAAAATACTGACTTCCTCTTGTTTTTTGTCGCTCAGGGTGATTTTGTGTCCCAAAGTGACAATTTTTAGCAAAAATACTGAGTTCCTTTTGGTTTTCTTCTCTCAGGGTGAAGTTGTATCTGAAAGTGATATTTTATAGTGAAAATTCTGAATTCTCTTTTTCTTCTGCCAAGGTGAAATTGTTTCTCAAAGTGACAATTTTTAGTAAAAATACTGAATTTCTTTTGGTTTTAATACCCTGGGTTGAAAAAATCTCAAAATGATATTTTATAGTTGAAATACTTCAATCCTTTCAGTTTACTTTCCTTGGGGTGTTTTTGTGTGTCTTAATTAACATTTTTCCAGCTTAAATCATCATTTCTTGTTCTTACTCAGCTATTTACCATCCTCTTATACATGTAAACTTCAACGGTTTCATGTTTTCGGTATTACCATAGTTTCTTCACGCTGTTTTTCTGATATCATTCACCCAATTGCGTTCATATCTTGCTATCTTTTTCTATGCCAGTCAGTCATTTTCCTCGGGGTGAAATTCCACAGATAGATATAGTAAATTATATTATTATATATATAGTGTTGTCATATTTAGTTTGTCCTAGAAGTAGAGGTAATTTGCAAAACTGAAAAATCATTGATGTCAGTAAAACTTCGACAAATTTTGTTTAACCCCAATATAAATATATTTTTAAAACAGTAAGAGTTGGGTAATTTATTATTAACCATTTATTTTAATTTTTTAATGTATTTTTCCGTTTTTGTAGACACAGCGCAACAATGTATACCCCAGTGACCGAAATTATATTGCAAACATTATTTTTTGTAATTTTTACAAATTTATTATATTTTTTGGTTTTATTTATTATCATTGGACAAAATTATGATGAATATATTAATTGATTATTAATTTTTGCAGTTTTCTTGCGTATAAAAGGGGTTCAAATGCTGCAAATGAAAAAATCACATTAATTAAATAATTTTATTGAGCTGTAAATTTCATATAAACCATAATAAATGTAATCCTACTCTATATTCCACACGATTTAGCACAAAATGTTTAATTGCGAAAAAAAATTTAATTGCATTGAATTTGATGGGAGTATAAGCGAGACGCCGGGATCATGTCTCCGCAAAACTCACAAGGCAATTCCTCATCGTCGACAGAATTCTGTCTAGGTTCAACGTAATAATCATCTTCTGATGATCTTCTTCGTCTCGTATTCAATCTAGCTAAATCTGGACGACATCCGGTTTCGTGTTGAATTAAATCTTCGTGCGGAATTGGCACGTTACAAAATTCGCAAGGTATAACTAATTCCGTGGGCGGATTACGACGTCTGTATACAGGAGGTGGCGTTGGCGGACCGATAGGACCTGAATAAATCGTATATAATAATATAAATAACTGAAAAAAATATCGAAAACATATGCCGTTATAAGATTATTATTAATTCGTAGCCGCGTAAATTGAAATGGGTTTAACTCTACCAAGAGCTTTAAATTTAACTTTGTACTTTTAAAAAATACTCACTCATGTTTGATTAATTTGAACGCACCAGTGGAAATTGATTTCCAAAAAAATTTTAGTATTATAAATTTTGAAAAAATACTCAGTTTCATCAGTATTACTTCCACTGAAACAGATCCAAAAGTATCTATGGAGTCCTCTTAGCACAATTAAAAAAAAAACAATACAAAACAACCGAACCACTGGAAAAAACAAGAAAAGCTAACATGAGTACATACAAGAAAGTCGATTGTTTACCCCACGGTCGTCATTTTGCTGTAGATTGCCTAAATTGAACCAAAAGTGAAGGAAGGAGTAATCAGTTTCGTACCCATGATGGCGGATGGCATTATCCTCTTTACCATATACGTGCTATATAAAAATTATGTTATAGCGAATAATAAAAATAAAGAGAATTGAAAAAAAATTGTCTTGTAGATACAATAAATTTAATGTTATTAGTGAATAGTAATAAACATCAATCAATTTCAAAATAAAATATTTGATGATTGATCATAATATTCTTTTTTATAGAGCGTTCTTGAAATTTTTTAGACATTAGATTCAGTTTTATTTGTAAAAATAGATATAGTTTAAGCAAACCATTAAATTTACTATATTTACACCTTAAATTTTTCTCTGTTTTCTGGATTTACATTATTCGCTACAAAATAATTTTTATATAGCACGCCTATGGTAAAACGGAAGCGACAGCCATCATGGGTACGAAACTTCTGTTTATTCTTCTTTACTTTACTTCTTATCAGATGTTTTATCATTAACTTGATATATATAATTTACTAAAAAAGGCCAATTTATAGAAAAAAGAAGAATAATTTATCTAACCTCGTAACAGTACAATTAGTGTTTATATATTTGATTTCAAACTACAAAATAAAGACTCAAACAAGCAATTCATCAGTATTTAGCTTAAATAAAATTAGATATTTTATTGGGAAGCACTAAAATCTACTACTCTTGAATACTATATCCATTTTGTATAAATGTTACTTTGCACTGGAAGGTTTTAGTACAAGATACATATAATTAAATGACACATTTAAATTCAAAAAATATAAATGAATAAATTGCGATCTAGAAATGAAAGTTTGCGGAAGTTGATTTCACCAGTCTTATCTCATAAGTAACAAAAAATTTAAATAACAGAAGTGAAATCTTATAATTTTATGTATATAACATTTACGCACTGAAAACTGGCAAATTTATATAAAATTTGAATTTGATTCTTCTAATCATCAGAATCAAGTATTTTGAAAATAATTTTGGGCAGGTTTTGACGTTCTTCATATGTGGCTTGATACAAAAAAATTATGGAGTGCGAAAGAATCGAATTTAGTGCAAGTGTTAATACACAGGATGTCTCGTAAATTACGAGAATATTTACATGTTCCAATAGAATTGCCAGCAGGTTTTTATATCTAATGTGATACAAAGTAAAGGAAAAATGTGTTTATAATCAGATTTTCACAGTATAAATGCTTCATTGAAATAAAGAAACTTGTTTTTTCTCCCACGAAGATTGGTTAAACGCATATAAATGTATTGTTTTTCGTGATAATTTGTCTTTTTTATTATTAATTATATTCTTTTGCTGTGGCACTAGGTATATTGAATGAAAAAAGTTGAGAAGCACTGGTTTAAATGCTTTTTGTAACTAAATTGAACGTAAATATAATTATTTGTGTCACGAGTTGAAAGTACTGTAGGTATATTTCAAATTTGGATCGAATCCAAATAAATGTCTACTAGAATATTTTTATGATTTTTGCGTCTGACGAACTTTTATTAGATTTTCGATTGTTAAATTTTAATAAGGTCAAAGAAACGGCTTAAATTTGGTCTCTGTTAACAAATTTGGATCGACGATGGACGTAATTTCATTGTTATAATCACAAAAGAATAATTTTTCGTTCGTCGTTGTTATTTTCAATAAACGACAAAATATTCATATTTTCAGAAAGCTTATACCTTATTAGTTATTTTGTTTATTTTTCATAATTAATACAAGGCCATTGACACTAATTCCAAATAAAAAACTATACTTTGTTCGCGGTACTTAATTCGAACACATTCCGAATAAATTCTAGATATCTTCTGAACGTTTCCAGGGTACATGATTTGTTCAAAATGTGCTTTGAACATGCATTATTCCTCGAACGATTTATTTAGTTTCATTTCATTATTTAGCCAGGTATGAAGAGACATTTATTCAGAACACGTTCGGAAATAGTTATCAGTGCTCCACGAACACAAAATTTAAATTTTCAATTTCAAACTGCACATAAATATGATGAAAACATGTTCGGGATCACTACGGCGAACAAAGCATGTATAAACATATAGGTAAAGGCTCGGGGGAGGAAGAAGAAAAACCTAACCTATTTAGTTGTGTTATCATACTAAAATAAATGATTTTATAAATGGAAAGATTCTGAAATAAGTAGAAGCCATTTGAGATGAAACCGATTGGATAAGTAAGAGAATATAAAAAAAATGAAAGGAAAAATAACTTGCGGGGGATTTGAGGTCGGGAAAGGAAGGGGATGAGTTTTTAGGGGTAAAAACGGTTTACCTTGATTTGAGGGAATACTACTAGTCCTATGGAAAAAAGACAAATTGCGAAATTGTAGATAATGAGATAATGAAAAGATCTACAGTTTATGTACACTTTTTTCACATAACCTCGGAATTTATGTTAAAAATTCAATATTAGTAGAGTGGGAATAAAATATTCGAAATATTTGAAAACATATTTTTTGGAGTATTCTACAGATTGAAATATATACAAAGTGTCTATGTAAGTACATGAGCGAATATTTTTATTACCTAGAAAATAAACTGTTATTGGCAAACGTTCAATGTTATTGTATTAATATTGAAATTTCTACCTGTGTATTTATCAAAACTACGCACGTTTCTCTTTTCCATGAAAAGTTAAATGAGTTTAGTTGTTTTAGAGTATCCTACAATTCTATTTTAATAACACATCCATCAATAAATTCCAGTTCTAATAAACAAGTTTTTTAAGCCAAATTTCGTTTTATTTGTCAAAATAGTTTCCTTTAACAGTAATTCAACACTTTTACACGATTTTTTGTGATGTTTAAAAAAATTTTAGTCTTATCCCAATATTGCTTCCGTTTCAGCAACGGCTTTCTCATTTGTTCATTATTTTCCTCTTTATATCATTTTTTCAAGTTTAAAAACAGCCAGAAATCACTGAGAACCAGATCTGGACTATATAGTGGGCGGGGAAGCAATATATTGAATATGATAATGGCGTTCGTCGAATTGTGACATGATGACACTAAAAAACGGGTCTAATAAACAAAAATTAAAATTGTCTAAGCTAAATTCCGTTTTATTAATGAAAATAGTTTCCTTTGATAGAGAATCAACAGTTTTACACAATTTTTATGTGATTTTTTGAAAGGATTTTAGTCTTGTCTCAAAATTTGCTTCAGTTTCAGCAATGACTTTCTGTTGATTATTTACAGTGGGTTTGGGTTTGTAGTTGCAAATAAATTGAGTCCAATCTTGATCAATGTTCGATTTATTGAACAGGATTTCAAAGTGCGTTCAAATCGCATTCAAGGTTTATTTTATACCATGCAAATTGTTTGTTTGTTTATAATAATTACAAATACTGTGAGAGAAAATAATGAACAAAATTAAGCATGTGGCGACAAGATTTGAGTACAAAAATACAGTTTAATTTGTTACAATTTTAACATATCTTTTGAATATTCTGACACTACTTGTTTTGTTAAACAAAACTCTCGCCAAACAATCGACGGATTGTTGCGCAATACTTTCAAACAAACGGAATAACAATTTCGGAGCACGTTTGTCTTTCGCCTTTCTTTTCGCTTGTGTCACTGTTACATGAAACTGTCAAAAGGTGCTATATAAAACAAAAGTATAGTGTTAAGTAGGATAGGGTCAAGGTTGGGTTGGGTTCGGGTCAGCTGTCAATTGATCAATTCTCAACACTCCTCCTTGATCAATTTACAGCGAAGTGTTTCAAAAACTTTTCTGTTGAGTGCTTTTGTGAAAATGTCTGCAATCTGTTTGCTGCTCTCGACGTGTTGCAGTGTCACAGTGTTGCTGAATGTGTTTTCGTGGTATCTCAATTCTCAACAATTTCTCATTTTTCTCCTTAAATCATTTTTTGAAGTCTAAAAACAGCCGGAAGTCACTGGGAACCAGATCTGGGGAATATAGTGGGTGTGGAAGAAATATATTGATTATGATAATGGCTTTCATGGAACAGCGACATGATATATCCACCCAAAGATCATTATTAGCAATTTTTAAAATAGCAAAATTTATTAATGAGCAAATTGTAAACATCTGCAACACAAACTATAGCAACTTGTTTATTGCCTATTTAATGCAATTAAGCGTTGTTTTAATTATTATCATTATTGCAAAACAAAAAAATTTCATGCAATTGAAAAACCGAGACCTTTCAAATCGTGATAGAAATAATTTCTAGGGGCGGTTCCGCTTCTCCTTAAAGGTACCGTTATAGCAGCTGAATCATGAAGAATATTTCTAATGTATTCCGTTTTGCCTAAGAAGGAAACATAAATTAACCAAAAAAAATATGTTATTTCAATTTGCACAAAATGGCATCACTAATAAAAATCATGTAAGTAATTTTATCCCTCTTTCTGATTGTGTCCTTCCCCTCTCCCTTAAATCTATAACTTCTCCCTGTCTTATCTCTCTCTGTCACTGTTATATTTGTCTTGTATCTCTATGTCACTGTTATATTTATTTTGTCTCTCTCTATCTCTGTTATATTTATCTTGTCTCTTTATGTCAATGTTAGATTTGTCTTGCCTCTCTTTCTGTCTTATTACTGTGTTACATATATGTTTGGTCTCTCTCTCTCTTTCTGTCTTCTCTCTCGATTCCTCTAGCTTCTGACTGTCTCTCTCTGTTTTATTTCTCCACGTATTTATCTTCTATGTCTAATTTATGACTGTGTTGTATCTATCTATCTTTGTGTTGTTTCTCTATGTCTTTGTGCCTTTGCTGCTCTGTCTGTCTTCAATTTACTCTCATCTATTTTCGGACTGTCTCCCTCTTTCAGTATAGTCCCAATGTTGTCTTTGTCTTTATGTTATCTATGTCTGTCTCCGCCTTGTCACTCTCTCTCTCTCTTTCTCTTTTTGCGTTGTCTCTTCTCTGCGAACTTTGTCTATCTCCTGTCTTGTCTCGGCTTCTTTTCTGTACAGTTTCTGTGTTGTCTCTTTATCTCTACCTCATTCCTGTGTCCTCTCTGTCTCCCTCTGTTTATATATCTATGTCTGCCCCTGTATTGTCGATCTATCTCTGTGTCCTCTTTGGTTCGTTTCCATCTCCTCTCTGTCTTGTTTTAATCTCCTCACTATTTAGTCTCTGCCTGCCTCTTTTTATCTATCTTCATCTGTATTGTTTCTCTCTGTGTCTTCTTTGCCTGCCTCCCATATCTTGTCTCTACGTTTATCTCTGTTTATCTACCTCTGTGTCCTCTCAATCTCTATGTTCTCTTTGTTTACATCCCCACGTTCTTTCTGTTTTGTTTCAGTCCTCTCACTGTCTAGTATCTATCTGTCTGTCTTTATCTGTGTTTGATTTTTTCTGTCTCCTATGTATTGTTTCAGCTTCCTTTCTGTCTAATTTCTGCTTGTTTCTGTGTCCTCTCTGTCTGTCTCCTACGTCTTATTTCAGTTTCTGTCTGTTTCATTTATCCATATCTCTGGGTCCTGTCTGTATGTCTCCTATGTCTTGTCTCAGCTTCCTTTCCATTTTGTTTTTGCTTGTTTCTGTGTTGTCTCTTCTTATCTAGTCTGTGTGTCCTTTTTGGTCTTGTCTAAATCCGGTCTTCTTCTTTCTCTGCATGTCACGTACCATTAATTATTGTCAAAAAGGCTTATTTCTGACTACCATTATCAAATAATTCATTGAGTGTTAAAAATTCTGATAAATAAAAAAAAATAACTCACAATCCAGCCTTCTAGATATCTCTTTATAGCTGTCCCCTTCCTTTTTCCTAGCACCGCCGCCTGGTGATTGATAAGCAGCAGGTAAATATGGCATCGGATCATAGTCGAATTCACCAAAAGTTCTAACATTTCCATTTCTTCTTGACCGGGTATCGGATGATGCTTCGTCACGTTGAGTAGACGAATCCCAACCAACGTTCCTTTTACCTAAAAAAATAATTAAAATGTTGTAGATCATACAAAAAAAAGTGAAACTCACCTTTTTTCTTCAAATGCCCGTGATTAGAATCCATATGGGCTTGTTTATCCTTGAACATGACTAATTCTCCGCATTCCAAGCATTTATCTGTCCTTGATCCACAATAATTTTCGTGTTCTTCTAATTCCAGTTTGGGCAGATCTAAGTCGCAATATTTACATGCTAACATTCCAGATGATTTGGATGGTTCTGATCTTTTAACTAGAGGTGGTACTGGAGGTTGTGCGGTTGCATTTTCTTGACCTACTACTTTTTCTTTGTTTTTAACTTCAGTTTTACTTTTGCTTGTTAATCCGTTTTCTCTTGATTCGTTGGTATTGTTCATTCTAGTTGAATATTTCGAATCCCTACTATAGCTCGGAACTTCTCTACTATTATAGCTACTGGAATTGTTTTTTAATGTATATCCAGTATCCACCAACTTTTCCATACGTTGAAGGTAACGTTCTTTTCTTGCATCAACTTTTTTATCTTCGATAGTTTTCCTAGTTTGATAATAGGAACTTTTTTCGAAAGTTGTTAGAGGCGGTGGTAAAGGTTTGGGTTCGACTGGTCTACATGATTTTTCGTGAGATGAAAATTGTGATTTCGGTATTGGTTCTTTGCAGGTTTTACATAAAGTTATGTTCCTAGCACAGTGCATAGTATGCATGACATAATTAGGTTGAGGGATTTCTTTTTTACTAAAAATCAACACAGAATCATAAAAATATTATTAAAATACGGATTAGAATATCTAATAAAACCTTCAATTAACATTTTTTATAAAAACAGTGTGTATGAATATAAGACGCCCCTCTACATAAGCTCATATTTTAAAAATGGTTGTTGTTAATGAATTATAGATAGTTAACCATTGGGCTCAAGCCCCTTTTGGATTTTTGTATGTAATAAATAGACTAGAAATATAGCACGTGGATCCACGTAATCGAAATTTTATGATAATTCAATATAGAATTTAAATTTTATGTATAAATATATTTCAAAAGTTTAGAGATTTGAATTTGGTATCAAGTTTCTGGACACCCTTTATAAATAACATATATAAGAAGTCAAATAATAATGTTTGATATTAGTTCAATTAGAAATAAATATGTATTATTATCAATAATAAAACTGTTAAACAAAGTTACTTGTTGAGTTGGAAAAATTGCGTTTTATTACACACTTTTTGCCTATTTTCTAATCAACGAATGGAGGTTATCAAAATTGTTTCTTCAACATTTCAACCTCAATCCTCAATTTGTATGAGAACTTTTTTTTTCAATTTTTGGTTTGAAATTTAAACCTGACAATGTGTAGTGGATTATTCAGCAACTATTTTTAGAAGCAGTGAAAACTTGAGTGGGCTAACATTCAAACACACATTTATCACAGGGAATAGACAATTTTACGTATTAAATTTTCGATAAAAATATAGAAATATCTAAAAAACGTTAAAAAATGTATAAATTGATGATAATACTCAAGAAAAACAGTTTTCACACCACACCAACAATAAGGATCTCACATCCACTGTAAAGTAATTAGAAAAATCATCAAAAGATCTCACATACTCAATAAAGTTAGGTTAACTTATTTTAAACCCAAATAAAACGAAATGATACATATAAATTAAGAAAAGAAAACTGCTAATAACTAATTTTCAAGTATATGAAATATTCAAAAAGATATACTTACCAATTATTACAGATTTCATGTTCGATGTTATTGTCCATGTTTCCTTGCACTAATTAACTAATTTCACTAATAAAAGCACAAAGGAATAATTACGTAGTAAAAAACTATCTAGAGCGCACAATTTGATTTTTTTGATGTGAATGCACTGAACATTTAACAAATCTGCGAAACAAAAAGTTAAAAACTTATTTTTAGAACATCGTCCGTGAATATGACTGAGAGTCTAAAGATATCAAAGTTATTTTTGACCAAACTGTTGACTTATCAATAATCTGGCTACTTTTACGTGCACTATACTTCGAATTAAAACTCTGAAACAAATTCTGATTAGGTATTGTGAAGTTTCAATTACGCTATTTTAGATATATCTAAATTACTTACGTGGAACATAAAAATATGTTACTATTGATAATAAACCACACTTGTATATATTAAAAATGTGATACCAAACATGACAGTTAGCTTATGGGAACCCCCAAAATATAATATCCTTACAATGAATATCACAAATATTAAACAACTCATCTATTCATTAGAAAAGTGAGGTTAAAGGTAAATTTTCATGTGAATTGGAATTCTATGATTGGCGCTACAATTTATGTTCCGTTTATAGCAATTACTATTATGAGAACTGTGCATAACTGGAGATTGCGTAGAAAATATCTGTAAACGATTCCAAGAACGGTCTAGATTAGCAGGTTGGAACAAACCGATTATCATTTATTGTGATTGACATTTCACTTGAAACAGTGGCGGGTACGTTTAAAAATTCTAACTTTTATTTAAGTTTAAAACATTTATTTTTTAAAATTGTACAACAATTAACAATATAAATATATATATATTACCGATTTAGGCTACTCCTATAAACATTTTAAAACATTCATTTTCTATACATCCAATTTAAATATATTTTTTTGTATTAAGATTTAACAACACCCAAATTACAAAACAATTATAAATGAATATTATTAACAAATAACTAAGTCGTTTCTATAGAACAATTAATTATGAAAACACATTCTATATTTTCAAAGTATGTATTTAAATTTTTAGGTTAGGACAAGCACAATGTTTTTTTTTTTGAACTTATTGCCGTTGATTTAGCAAATTTTTGCTTTTATATTTAGTTGTTTATAATGAAGTATTTATTATATATAATAATTTGCAAAAAATATGAATTTTTCCAAACTAGCGGGGTTGCCATGTATTGTAATTTTGTATAATAATTACTCTATATATTAATTAATTTTTTTTAAAACTCATATGAGAAGTTATTTCTTCTTCTTCTAACTAGGAAAAGCCGGGAACAGATGTGAAATAAATACGAACATCACTAATTTAAACCATAGACAAAATTAATGGAATAGAGGTTTTGACAAAATTAACCTTCATTGCTTGTAATCCAGTTTCCTGTGTTTTAAAATGTAAGCAATCAACAACTACAAACCATAGAGCACAATATAATGATTCTGTGTTCCATACGCAATAAAATACGACAATGCTATGCTGCCAAATCGATAAAAAATGGCAAACTTCCAGTAAATAACGTAATATTTCATCATTATTTTGATATTTATTGTGTTTCCAATATAAAATGAAATCATTTTATATCATCATTGTTTGGAAATCCAGTATAGCTAACTTAAAGTAATAATGGAAACACAAACCATAGAACACGAAATAATGATTCTGTGCTCCATATGCCATACATTATGATCATGCTATGTTGCCAAATCGATAAAAAATGGAAGATTCTAGTAAATATCATCATTTGGTTACTGCTCCAACATTATTTTGATATTTTTTGATCATACGTTCAGTAGATTTGTATAAAATTGTTACCTACCTAGAGAATTAAATGAACAATAATTAAAAAACTGATAATCACTGTTCTAGACTTTCCCTCAATTCACGATATTAAATTCTTGTGGCAATGGTTTTAGCTATTTCCTACTTTTATTGAGCTTTTCTCCCTTATTTAACAATTGACATAATATATATAAAAAATTTCTAAACATCAATCACTTCTGTTTGTGTCGAAAATAACGATTTCGAAATAAAATTCCAACGTACCTTGTATCTATATTAATATTCGTCGACCGGTTTTGATCTCTTTGGGTCTCATCAGGACATAACAATGCCTTATCTTTCGAAATATTTGATTCAAACTAAATTTCTCCACTTTAATTGCGGAAGAACACAACTTATGACTAACATTGGTCTTGGAAGATTTATATATTTTGAAGTGTACACTGTATTTGTGCATTTATGTCTATTTCACGCTATGTAAGATTAAAATGTAAGTATAATATTATGAAAATTGATGAAATTGTTTTGAATATGTATAGATAAAATTTGTTTTGGCACTAGATATTATAATAACGTTGTAAAACACGTTCAATATGAGATGACCAAGAGCCACAATGTGATAGAAACTTTAATCGTTGAGCTTAAATAATAACTGTCATTATAATGTTGACAGCTGTTACAGTCATCTTGATAAAGATAAAAATTACAAAAGTATCGATAATTTGCATTGATAAAATGGCAATATTAGTAACGTTGTACGTTGCCTATTTCCATAAACCATGTTTATTGTTAAGAAAATATTTTTATATCAATTTTTTTCCAATTTGAACTATTCAATAAACAATCAATGCATATATATTACATTTTTTACATATTTTATATTTTAGTTTGGTTATAAAAGATTTTATGATACGTCACTGATGTCATCTGTTGATTTTACTCGTTTAAATTATTTGCGAGTGAAAGAATAATCAATTGATAAAAACAGTATAGATTTTTTTCTATGACAGCTGACTGTTAAAATATGACGTAGTATCTTTTGTCTGTTTCTAACACATTGTTACCTGTATTAGGCCAAAGGTACTTACCTCATTCTACACTGTTAAAAATTTTACATTATTAAATATTTTCTTAATATAAAAAAGTCAAGATGCAGGTTATTTTACGTCTGTTGATTTATTTTCGGTATTTAGAATTGTTTGGAAAGTTTTGGTATTAAGTAATGAATTTTTTCGTGAATTGTGAAGTATAAAAATTATATTTATATCTCAAACTGAAATAAATATTGATAAAACTTTTGCATTAAGCGTAATTTTCACTCGAATGATTTTGTACTTTTATGAATTTAAAAATGGCTTCATATATTTAATAAAAATCAAAATAACCCGTTCTTGACTACGCATTAGAAGAATTTGGAAAAATTATCTACAAATTTGTCATTTTTCAGTCTTAATGGCGATAAAAATAAATTGAGGTAATACCCTGTAAAGGTAATTATTTTTGTTTTTTTAAAAATTTAAAAAATACACATTAATAGTTATTGCATTCACCCAACATTCCGAACTAATTAATTGTCAGACTTGTCAACTGTCACGTATAAGGGTTTATAGAGAATCAAGGGATCCCTGTAAACATAAATTATGACAATAAAATTCAACATATTCGAATTATTTCTTTATAATAATTGTTTATATGTATACGTAAAAACTTACTTTAAATGATGTTCATTTCCATCGTAAACTTGTCCTAAAAGAAATTCCGGAGCTAAATACATTCCACCTTCCACTACTGGACAAGCATGTTCTGAAAAACATTGAGAAACAAACTGCACTAATTGTCTAAGTACACTAATTCACGTAATTACCACACACAATTGCATTATATACTATTTATGGAGGGTACCTTTCATAATACTATTATAGAGTTATAGAACTGTCAACGAATTCAGCCAATAAAATCAATAGTCATACCCTTTATATCGATTTTCAATGATCAATACTTCGCGACAAAAAATAGATCCAATATTTTCGACTAAGATATCCATAAAAATTATTAAATTGAATTAACCACACTAATAAATCACATAAATAATTTGATTGTTTTTTTAGTAAATTTCAAGTAATAAGTGATAAGTATTTTTTTAATGCTTCGATTTCGATTGGTCGGTCGGTTTGACAAAATGTCAGAATTAGAGCGTCAATGATTTCAAGTTGTTGCAGTGTTTGTGCCTGTGATCGTAGTTTATAATAAAAGGTATGTTTATATATTTCAAATATTTATAATCATAATGTAAACTAAAGAAAAAGTCTTTTTTCAAATATTTATAATAATTCGACGTCCTATTTTCCTTTGTGTTGTATAAAAAATATCACAATTGTTATTAAGCAGGAATACAAAATGGTTGTTGTTGTACGAATATTTCAACGACTTATCCAATTTACGGAAATTTCAAATTGAATTTGTTCTTCACATAAAACTAGTCCAAAATAATTAATTACGCGTTAAATATTAATTACCAAGATTTGGTAATAAAGCAATGGTTAAGTTACACTGTCTGACGCGCGTTTCGAGAACCAAGTTATCCTCTTCAGAGACTGAAAATAAACTTTTTTCCCTTAATATCTGAAGACGATAACTTGATTCGGTTCTATGAGTGTTGGTGTAGTATAAAAAGTTTGCTGTGAATAAAGCAATTACAGATAGATATATAATTAAAATATTAAATATAGAAGCTTATATCGAAGTGATGATATAAAAACATAAACAAATTGAAGTAGAAAGAAAGAACTTACCATATTTGATGGTCGGTTTTTTATTTGTATTCGGAATTCTGAACGGGACTGTACCTATTGTGATAGGGCAACTGACTTGTAAAATATCGAATTCTTTGTCAGTGTCCAAGTAAACCTGAAAATAATTTTAAAAATAAATAAAAATGAGGTTATTACAACAATTATGAAAAAATCCATAATTATGTACAAACTATTGACGAAGTTTAGATACAGGACATTTAAACTTCGCAACGTGACGTCACGTAACACGACGCATGACCGAAAGTTGCTACGTTGCCAAAGTGAGATTTTTTCAAGTTTATTCTCGTTGATTTAACAAACTTTTGCTTTTATGTTTAATTTCAGTTGTTTAATTCAAAATGTTTGTTATATAATCTCATATGAGTTTTTTCAAAGTAGGTATGTTGCTAGTGTTGAATAAAACATTAATCGGCAACATGTTGATACGCCGTGAAGTTGTATGCGAGTGCAAAATATACATTTCTGCGTAACCGGAATTAGGTTATAACAAAAATGAACTAAAACTGCAATTTCATTTTAATGAAAGAATAACAAGATTCGAAATTAATACTTCAAATCATAGACAAATATTATGGAATAGAGGTTTACGATAATAACCTAGAATGTTTGTAACCTGCGCCGAATTTAATACGAAAGCAATCACGAATCATAGAACACAAAATAATGATTCTGTGATCCATTCACGTATTCAAACCATAGACAAATCTCATCTAATTGAAGTTTACGACAAAGTTAACATGAATGCTTGTAATAAAAAAGAATGAAAAATAATTCACTCATCTACACCATAGACAAAACTCATCTAATAGAGGTTTACGACAAAGTTAACTTTGATTGCTTTTAATTCAAAATGGCCTTGCTGAATTTAAAATGATAGCAATCAACAATCACAATAGATCGATAATGATTTTGAAATCCAAGCGCGTTATAAAGTCACCACGAGGCGTAGTAACAATGCTATGTTGCCAAATCGATAAAATAGCGTAATATTCTAGTAAATATCGTAATTTTCATAATTATTTTGGCACAAATTGTGTTGTTAACCTTAGATTTTGTAAATTAAGTTGTATATAGAACCTCATAAATACTTACTGTTAACAAATAGTAAATTTGGACTAATCGACAAATATGTACTAGAGTAGTAGGCAACGGTGGTATCACTAAACAATTTGAGCTGTCCCATTTATTTCGTGTGTGCGGTTTCACGTGGCATCCGCTAAAAATTAATCAACTTAACGATACGTTTTGTTGCCAAATTTAACACCATTTACCCGTATTCGAATATTAGATGTTTAATATCTTTGCTTACACCCAAAACACCCCTGTCTATAAAAAATTCACAGACTTGTTCCAATTTAACTCTAAGTTTTACTTCTTCTTCACCTTGATTGTCGATTGTCACTTTGAGCTTTATGCTTTCCTTGCATACGTAAGCGGATCGTGCTAATACGCACCTCAAACTGATGGTACCTTTTTTACAGCACCAACAACACATAGATTTACGGTTTTCCAATACTATAGGTTTCTAAAAAATACCAATCATATGTTATCTGAACACTATAACCAATCTTACAGTGTAAATTTCATTAATACTTCACGATAAACTTAACTATTCCACTGGATTTTAGTTTTACACTATTTATTATAATCGAAATCGATCAGTATCAAAATGAGAACGATAAGGGATACGTCAAGAATTGCTCAGAAATGCGGGACGTTAATTTTAGGATTAATTTTAAAATACAAGAGAAATAAATATTTGTCTCACTTGTAATTTCAAAAAATAGTGATATATACAATTATTTTTATCGCATGGCACGATTTAGTAGCCTCCCCAATTACCAGATTTATTGAGATGTGATTTTTTCGTTTATTTATCAAAATATAGTGTCCCAGTACTGAGATAACGTTTTTTTTAAACACGCAGTATATTCTACTTACCAGATATTGTTCTTCCATACAATCTATGTGCGGTCCGATTACCGTGAAATATTTAATGCCTTGCGGTGGACTCGCGTACGGAATATCGATTGTTACTTTGAAAAAATATCGAATGTAACACGATTTGCTTTCGAATGAACAGGGTAAATTTGATTCTGGTAAGGAAAATCTAAAATACAAGAAAATTACGCTAAGTAGGGCATGGATTTGAAAAAAAATCAATCGAGAAATTTTGAGACTTTTTAGTATCACCCTGTATAATTAATTTTATATAATTTTTAATTTAGTTTAATTTTTACTGTGGTGTACTTGTTAGGTTTTCACAAGATTATTTATATCGCCTCTTTAGCTCAGTGGCAGAGCACTGGTCTTGTAAACCAGGGGTCGTGAGTTCAATCCTCACAGGAGGCAGCGGTGCTGAATTTTTTTTTTTTCATTCTAAAACAGTCGATTAATTAATATGTTGATGTATTACGAGGATTGTTTGAAAATTTTTGGCAGAAAAAGTTGTTTTAACTTTCAATATCAAATAAGAGGAATTTTAAATACAATGTTAATTAGTTTCGAGTTATTATGAATTTTTATCTTTGTTATGGAAAAAATACATAGAAACGTTTGAAATAAATGGATGAAATTGTGAATTTTTTTTGCTTTAAAATATTTTACTCACTTAAATGGAAATTTATGTACCCCTCTAGGAAGAATTGGTATCGTCGATTCTAAATTATTTTCCCCCCATATTATTTGCCTTTCATCGACAAATATTTGATCGTCTTTTACCTGAAATAAATATACAAGGTGTGATCGAAAATTAATATTATTACATAATCAAAAATTTGCATACATTAAACCACGACACACAATCATTAGAGGAAAATTAATTTAATATACAGGGTGGAGCAACGTAAACTAAAAAAATTGAGGAACAAAACTTGCGGAGCACCTTACAATTTTGCGAGTCCAACGTTTATTCTTGCCTATTCTATTCTTATTTACTTTTTGATTATTTGATTATAGTGACAATTGTCCCACTTGTAATTACAAAATTATCACGAAAAACGGTAACATATACAATTATTTTTATCACGTGGCACGATTTAGTGAGAAATAGTTCATATATAACTTTTATTATAATTTTTTTTAATTCTTTGATCAATATTTATAGAGAAAAATTATTGAAAATTAAAGAATTTTGTGGGTAGTTTAAACATTTCAGTAAGGCCGTCATATTGCGTGACGTCATATGTTAAAAAATAAACATATGATTCAAAGTAAATACGTCAGTTATTCTAAAATAATCGTTATAATTAAACTTTGTTTAATCTGAAAATGGTATATAAATCGTGTTTTGTGCCAAGGTGTAAAAATAAAAAAAGTTCAAAAAAAAAGTGTCAACTTACAAATTAATGCCGGAAAGTCTCATTTTATCAGAATATCTTGACAAAAATTCTTTTTTTGGTATTTCAACTTTTCTTAAACCTTCTAAAAATTTCATTTTGCGTCAAAATACAGGAAATATTTTTCAATAGACTGTATTATAAGAGCACACGTTACGTTGCCGGCAACGATAACCTCGTAATCATCAACCAGACATCTACTCAATGTTTTTATTAAACCTATGACGTCATGTGAGTATCCGAATAATACAAAAAGTTTCTTCGACGAGTTTTAGTTTTGAGTTGGTTGTTTGCGTGTATTTATTTAAAAAACAAAACATTAATTATTGGGATATTTAAATTTAAAACGAAAAAGAAGTTTTCATGTACTTACCGTTCTTCTATCTCCAGAAAGTAAAACTTTCCATTCGGCGTGTGCCTTTCCTCTCAAAATGACTCTAATACCTTGAAATACAATCGACATGTGACATTTTCTAATACATTCCATTCAAACTTACTTCTCAATTTGAAATTTTCCACTGTATCCAACACCACGTGACCTTTAACTGTCTCTCCGGCGTAATAATATTCACGTTCGAGTTGTATGTCGAATTCTCTGATATAATCCATGATTGTTGTTAATAGAGAATCTAAAATACTACACTTAGACAATACAGGGAAAAATAAGTTTTATTTTGTTTTATATATCATCTAAAATCCATTGGAAGAAGAAGGTTTATTGAATAGCATGCAAGATTGCCCGATTTAACGCACCTAGATTTATTTTTGTGAGGTTATTTAAAAGGCATCTTTATAAAATCGAACTTGATTACTCACAATATATTAGAACTTTAAAAAGCCACCAGGTTTTACCTGAAATACTTACATTATATAAATCTGGTGTAGATAGAAAATTATCGATATAAACTGTACCAGTAAAATTTGAACATTTGGTAGAAAATAGAATTGTCACGTTTAGGGAAGATCTGGAATTAAAACTGATTCTCTCAGCTGTTTTACGGATCAATATTCAAGGAACAGACGCACGCCGATATCGGATACGCAGCTATAGTTGAAGGATGTACAGGGTGTGGTATCGTGAAAACAAATATTTATGATCAGTCTTAATGTCAAGGATCTGATCGCTTCGTTGTCTCCTCGATTCCAAGCGTCTCGGTTGGGTTCGTGTAAATATGCAACATTGAGTGGGTAGAAGAATACAGTATATTGGTTTTTCCTAAAAAGTGTATAAGGTATATGCTATTAGGATATTAAAAAGGTTATTTGGAATTTTCTTGGTCAGGTATCGGTCAGTCGGGGGTGCAAGGATGATTGTTTTGTTGAGGAACTATTATACCAAGTGTTTTCAGTAAACTCCTCTTGAGAAATTGCTTCGTATGATTTTCACCTGATTATAATTAGTTAGGTTATATGCGTCTTCCGAAGTTTTTCACTTGCGAGTATTAACCAGGATTTAACTTTTTCATACATTCAGGTTTAGAAAACGCATCAAAACTTGTTTTTTGTTATAGACAATTTTGTAATACGAGGGTGATTACATTGTTAGTTTCCGCCGTTTTTCTGTCAGAAGAAAACTGCTTTTATTGAATTGAGTTGAAATTACTTTTTGATTATTTTTAGAATGTTTTTAAGTTTTTAACTAAGAAAAACACGTTTTTTGTCAAAAATCGATTTTGTTCAACAATGTTATTTCCTTCAATAGCTATACAATCATTCCAACGCTTCTCTAACTTCTGGATGCCGTACTTGTAGAAGTATTTGTCTTTTTCCTCAAAATAGGCTTCAGTTTCATCAATTGCCTCTTCATTTCAGATGAAGTTCTCACCGGTGAGCATTTTTTGATATGAGCGAATAGCTAGTAGTATTTGGGGGTCAGATCTGGTCTATACGGTGGATGAGAAAGCAACTCGAAGTGTAATTTGTTCAATTTAATCATCGTTGCCACTGACTTGTGACAATTATTGCATTGTCTTGGTGAAACAGTCGTTTTTTCGTCGACAAATGAGGCTGTTTTCCTCGATTTTTTGATTCAAACCATACAACAACTCTATGTAGTATTCGCATTTGATTGTCCCTCTTTTTTTGGAGAAAATGGATGAAGAATATTCCATGCGCATCCCAAATACTGAAGCCATAACCTCTCCAGCCGACTGTTGTGTCTTCGGACGTGGTTCACCGGCTGCAGTCCACTCAGTGATGATCGTTTTGGTTCCGGAGTGAAGTGATGGATCCATTGTCACATCGATCCAAAATATAATTTATTATGTGTAAACATGCCCAAAACACTGCTCTGATTTATCAACTCGTTGTTGTTTTTGATCGACTGTGAGTAAACGCGGCCCCACTTTAAAAAAACTTTCTCATGGTCGAATGTTCACGCATAAACATAAGCACACTGTCTTATGATATCCTCAAAGCCTCAGCTATTAGTTAGTTACGATTAGAAATAACCAAATTGTGATTTTTTTGATGTTTTGACGTCAAGTGGACGACCAGAACGTTCAATAACATCGGTGTTTGTACGACCACGTTTAAATTCAACAAACCAATAATAAATGGTTCTTTTCGATGGAGCAGAATGCGGATAACACTTTTGAAGGCATTGCCGAGCTTGTACAGTCATGAAGCTGGCGGTCAATCCTCTGAAAGGTCACTACCCAGTCAAATACCACCTTAAAACGACAGGCTCAGCAACGGACGACAACTGCACATTCTGTGAGCAAGAAGCCATGGAAACATCGGGGCAAATACTTCGAAGGACTAATACTAACACTTTGGTAAGTGGGATGCAAAAACCCCATAAAAATAAATAACCTTTAAAAGGAGTCTATGTATTTTCGAAGCACAACAACGAGATTGTACAAAATATCTTCTAGGTATAGATACGAGTCTCCAAATAATCTACAACAGAAAGGATCTATTGGGTCCCCTTTTCTCCTTGTGGCACTGGGGATGCTCTGGTTATTTATAAATCCCACTTTTTTTAGACAGTTCAGGATCTGGGATAACTCTAATCACTAATAATTAGATATAATCAATTTGTGGACGTTTTTTGGAGTTTTCTGGAGTAACCACCACAATTGGACGACCAGAACGTTTACCATCATCGATGTTTGTACGACCACGTTTAAATTCAGCAAAACAATAATAAATAATTGTTTGTAGCCATTGCTGAGCTTGTACAGTATTTTCAGTTTTACAGTAGCTTCACTTAGTTCGCTGTCACTTTTTTCTGACTGATCGAAATGTCATGAAATTTCACCCACAGTCTTTTGAAAGTTGGTACTTCATAAACGTCTTATGGATTTGACAATGGCAGCTCCATCTGTGTGTCAGTCACACGTCTTATCGAGTGATGTAATATATCTACCAGTGGTTTTAATTCCTCGGTAAAAACTTGCTTGTTTTCAGCACTGATCGCGGCATATTGTCTGAGTATTCATATCACTTACACCAAAAGTTTTTTATATTATTAAATCCACAACTGGTGACCCGGTTTTACAAGATCATATTTTTAATATGAAAGCCAACCATTACTAAGTTGCCTCTAGAACAGTTTTTAACTAATTTTAAAACTTCGATCTTATGCATATTGTTTCCCGCCACTATTTTCTAAAAAGCGGGAAGATATCAGTGTTGCCTGAACTCGGAGGTCTACGACTTTTGATTCTACAACCACATAGAGATACAAGCGACCGAACATAGGCAACTAAATATACTGTGAGATGTGAGGTTGGTTGCCGATATTTGTTGTTCTTTGCGTCGTTTTTTCGCAATTAACCGTTTTGAGAATGTATAACATCGTTTTGATACGACAAAGTGAGGTTAGGGTTGAATTCTAATGTATCGTAGTCCATAGTTTTAAGTTTAAAAGGAAGCAAATACAATATAACTTTTATAATATAAAATTTATTGTAAATAATCACAAATAATGGGTAATGTTTATAAAAAAGTGTTAGTAAAATTCTATACTATAAGACATTACAAATTAAAAGCAATATTTTTAATTTATTCTTAATGATACATATATATGTGTACTTTTAAGTACATAATATTTATCGGCAATTATCACATTATATTATGCCATTGTTGCATTTACGTTATTCCATTTTTCTTTGTGTTGATCGAATCCGAAGCCCGTGTCGTAGTTCCCTTTGGAGATGAACAATCTTTTAAAATGTGGTGTGCAATAGAGCAATCCTTTATTATAAGAGTAAGAATCCATTCTGCAAATTTCCAAAAAAAAAAAATAATATTTCAACCAAAAACAGGAGATGGGAAAGTAAAAAAGGGTTGGTGTAACCCTTAGTTCTAAACAGGACGTACTTTCATTAAAAAAGGGACTTTTTTATTAGATATCAAAAAAGATTATTGATTTGACAATGAAAGCTGTGCACAGAATGATCGCGAACATGACGCTGTTCGCACGTAAACATAATCTTAAAAGTGCATGTATATAAATAAATTTGAACAGTGATTAACGCCCCAATCTCGATATTGTGTTTGTGAGATCAATTTTAATCTACAATCGATATTTTCATCAAAATAATCGTTTTTTTAGAATCGAGTTGAACCAATCTCGATTTGATTAATATCGATTCTCATTCGATGACTTCGACAACACGAAACTTATTACATATGATGGTTATATAGTTTGTACCGTTTTCATGAATCGACTCACATTTTTTTACTACTTGTTAGTTGGATCATATTAAATATCATCATTGGTATCCATTTTAAATAAGTATAAATTCCAAGTCGATTTCAAAATGAAAATTCGACTTTTTCGCGCGCGATTTCCATCCCAGTTTTCATACACACACAAAATTGTTGAGGTTATGTTCACCAAGGTATACTTCACACCGGTTATGTCAATAATAGGAACAGTGTTGCCAATGTGAAAAATATAAACAGCAACCCTCATATAAAACGGTGCACAGAATGAACGCGAACGTGACGCTGGTTCGCCAGTAAACATAACCTTGAAAGTGCGAATTTGAACAGTGATCAACGTTTTTTAAATTATTTGGAATGTATTATATACTTACAGCATATTTTAAAATGAACGAAACAGATCCAGATGAATTTTTTAAACATAGAAGAATGAATCGAGGTTTATATTGTAGACGTTGCTTAACGAATTTGGGTTGGTAGCTGGGATAATATTTTTGTGGAAGTCAACGAAGTTAATTAATTATTTCCATATCATGTCTGTAAACGAAGAGGCTCGTTTAGGGATAGAAATTATTTTTTCGCGGTATTTCCAAAATGTGCAAGATGTATTACCAGAATTTGATACTGTCAAAAACGACATTGAAATCGATTTGTGGATAAAGAAATCGAAGAGTTTGGAGAACTGTATGATTGGGATGAGGAAGCAGTCAAGCATTGTGCTTTATCTAAACTAACTGGCGTAGCAAAAACATGGAAAGACAGCCGACCATCAAAATAAATCATGGGCTGATTGGAAAGCTTTAATGGAATATACTTTTGAGTGCATTAGCGTGGTCCTAAAGAACGTTTTTCTAAAATAGATTATATTTTTATAACAAAGGTCCAAACTATCATTTGACTGAACCGTTCGGAAAAATACGACAATATGATCAACTTTTGAACTTATTGAACAAAGATTCAACAAAACATTCAATAAAAGTTACGATTGTCGATTAGATCACGAATATGGCATGGAATTTTCAAATGAGAAAATGATTTCTAACAAATTTTAGTTTTCTCATATCCAGCCGACTGTTTTTTATACAAACACTCATGAGCACGTACAAATTCCATCAGCGTTTCGCTCAAAGAAGTTATTTTGAACGTAATTGCATCTACAAACTACACTAGATAAGTGAGGTTATATTTTTGACATTTATGAACGTCAGGAACGTAAACAGATCCTAGAAATTGTGATAACGCACGTCGAAATTAAACAGCTTTCTACTTTTTACTCGCTGATCGTCACCGATCGTCAAAAATATAACCTCACTTATCTAGTGTAGTTTGTAGTTGCAGGTACCCTGAAAAATAACTTCTCCAAAGGAATTTGTACGTGCTCATGAGTGTTAATATAACAAACAGTCTGCTGAATACAAGAAAACTAAAGTTTGATAGAAATTATTTGCTCATTTGAAAAGTACATGCCAAACTGGTGATTAACTCCCTGATCTAATCGAAGTTCAAAAGTTTATATGAGGGCTGCTGTTTATATTTTTCACATTGGCAACACTGTTCCTATTATTGACATAATCGGTGTGATGTATACCTTTGTGACATAACCTCAACAATTTTGTGTGTGTATGAAAACTGGGATGAAAATCGATTTTTATCGACTCGAGATTGGTTCAACTTGATTCTAAAAAAAAACGATTATTTTGATGAAAATATCGATTGTAGACTAAAATCGATCTCACAAACACAACTTCGATATGGGCATGCGCCCGCTGGTGAATTGAAATTTGACAGGGCCGGATTAAGATTTATAAGGCCCGGGGCTAAAATAATGACGGGGCCCCCTTAAGGAATTCGGAAACCCGGAAAAATTCACAAAATAATATCAATACGTTAGATTTGTGGTATCACCACATCAAAAAATACATAATGATTTCCAAATGATGAGGCCCTCTTGACCCTGGGGCTATAGCCCCCCCAAGCCCCTGGCTTAATCCGGCACTGAAATTTGATGAAAGTATAGTGACAGAAATTTACTACGTGAGTCTTTCAAATTAAAAACTGGTACAAACTAAAAGCAACACTCGTGGCTGACAGTGTTGTTGCTGGAAAAGGACTTACAAATAAGATAACAATTAGATGTGAAATGAATGTTTCCTAGTCTTGGCGCAATAATTAGAGAACCTAAATGCTTACCTTAAAACACAAGAACATTCCATACATTTGAAGCATCTTTTGTGGTACACGTGTCCGTGGACGGATATTTTTTCTAATGGGTAGACTTTTTCTTTGCAACTTTCGCATTGTTCGAAAACGCTCGATATTTCCTTTGCAAAATGAATATATAAAAATTAATTTTCCAGAAAAATTGATGATATCTAGAAATGTATGACTTATAACGTTGAAAATACATAACGTCATACAACATTAATTTATTTGTGATTTAAGAAAACTGTCATTTGTATATTGACACTTTGTAATTGATGCAGAAAAGTGTGAGGTTGGTTCATGTTCAAACTCCTTAATTTTTGGCCTGTTTATTAAAATTGACAGTACTAGAACGACCATACCAAAATTTGACAACAAATCAGGCCTTAAGCACAAGAGATGCGGCTTGGATCTTGTTAAAAAAATCCAGAAGTCAAATAATAGTCAAAGAAATGGAGAGTAATACAAAAGAAATTAAGAAGCATGCTCTCATCTGGTTTTATCCTGATCCACGACAATGCTCAACTCTAAAGAGCAATGTGACGAAAGAACTACTAAAAAAGTTCAATTGGGAAGCCTTATAGCCTTCATTTAGCGACTAGAGACTATTATTTCGTTCTAGAAGTAGCTTATATGGATAATACTAACAACGAAGAGGTTAAGAAGATATAGGGATTAACTAAGCCCACTGGCAGAAGACATGGTAAAAGACTATTCAAAAAGTTCAAGTAGAAAGCCTTATAGCCTTCATTTAGCGACTAGAGACTATTATTTCGTTCTAGAAGTAGGTTATGTGGATAATACTAACAACGAAGAGGTTAAGAAGCTATAGGGATTAGCTAAGCCCGCTGACAGAAGACATGGTAAAAGACTATTCAAAAAGTTCAAGTGGGAAGCCTTATAGCCTTCATTTAGCGACTAGAGACTATTATTTCGTTCTAGAAGTGGGTTATGTGGATAATACTAATAACGAAGAGGTTAGAAGCTATAGGGATTAGCTAAGCCCGCTGACAGAAGACATGGTAAAGGACTATTCAAAAAGTTCAAGTGGGAAGCCTTCATTTAGCGACTAGAGACTATTATTTCGTTCTAGAAGTAGGTTATGTGGATAATACTAACAACGAAGAGGTTAAGAAGCTATAGGGATTAGCTAAGCCCACTGGCAGAAGACATGGTAAAGGACTATTCAAAAAGTTTAAGTGGGAAGTCTTATAGCCTTCATTTAGCAACTAGAGACTATTATTTCGTTTTAGAAGTAGGTTATGTGGATAATACTAACAACGAAGAGGTTAAGAAGCTATAGGGATTAGCTAAGCCCACAGGCACAAGACATGGTAAAGAACTATTCAAAAAGTTCACGTAGAAAGCCTTATAGCCTTCATTTAGCGACTAGAGACTATTATTTCGTTCTATAAGTAGGTTATGTGGATAATACTAATAATGGAGAGGTTAAGAAGCTATAGGGATTAGCTAAGCTTTTTGGCATTTTTTTGCTTTTCTGCCTGATCGTGACTTTCTTTTGATCGAAACGTCGACACGCCGATAAAAGTCGTGAATTTGTTTGTCCGGCTTGAAAGATTTCTTCAGATCTTGATTTCGTTTATACAAGTTGGCAATAACTTTACTTCGTTTGTTTTTTTAGATCTCCCATACTTCTCACAAAGACGTAAAGTTTGTACTTGGGGGGACATTTGATAACTGCCAAATCACGAGAAATAATAACATTTGCTAAGCTGTTTAAAAATGTATTTTTTTTGTCCCCGGACCCTCAAATATATTCGGTAACAAAATAATTCGATTGATGACTGCATTTTGTTGATAATTAAAACACGAAACGACATTAAAAAATTCAATTTATTTTCACTCAAACATCAGTATAAATTGGCACAAATATATCGAATAAAATATAAATTAATTTATCGAAAATTATAATCTCGTAATCTAAAAAATAATTATATCCATTGACGGAACGATTTCTTTTTTTTTTGGTTCTAATTTCACAGATTCAAGAATTACCGAAATATCTAACAATTACTCATTTACAACATAAACGAGAATGTACAACAAAATATTTTATTTCTAATTATTATCAGTATATATAATAATCACTTTAAAATATGAAACAAGCACTAAAATAGGGAAAACTTAATAAAAATATCTAGATATATATTTAATAGAAAAATTACCATCTAGAATTATTATTGCCTGTTAAATCTAAAGGTCTTATCTACAATTTTTTCGTATTACGAATCTTCTCTAATGCACCTCCCTGTACTATTTCTAGTACTCAGTCCGCGAATCTACACTAAAACCTCTTAAATGTTTATACAGAACATCCTGACGAACATTAAACAGAATCTATATAAGAAATTTTATTTTTTCACAATTCTAAACAAATTTTTTTATCCCTATAATTTTCTCTAAACTTTCCGTTATAATGCGAAAATGGAAAGTTAGTATAACTTCCAAAAATATCATTAAAAAACTTTGGTACCAAAATGATTTCTCATAAGCATCAACTTAACCTCAAAATGTCATATTTCGATTCGATTTATTAATAATGAAGTTTAATTGTATGGAACGCGGATATTTCAAAATGGCGTTGTTGCCACTAATGCGTAGTACCTGTTTAGGTTTCGTCAAGTCTCCTGTTTCAACAATATTTATTAATATATTACGATACATTTGCAAGGACACGTGATCCTCTTTGAATTTTCACTTCATATAATCACACCAAAAAAGAATAAGGAAAGTAAAAATAAAAATTTCGATCTAACCTAATCTCGATTTAGAAGAAAAACGAAGCAAACGTTTGGCAACACTGTTTATGACTATCACTGACATTTCCGGTGTATAATTTACATTTTTGAACATAACCTCAAACATAGTTTGTTAGTTCATTTAGTGGCGTTTAAACTTATTTTTCAAAAAAAAGCGCTTTAGTGATCTGAATACATTATACGTGGTGGATGTTCACTATAGAACGAAATATTTGAAAGCCATCGAAAATTTCTCGTTGGGCTTAAGAACATCGATGCTGTGATCGTCGACATAAATTATTGTGGCTCGTGTAACTTGACCAATACTCAAAAGCAGTCTCGAAGCGATAGGTGCATTGAAATTTGCATATCAACTGTCTAGGTCTTCCAAAACGAACCAAATCTAGCAAAAGTTGTTTCTAGAAGAAGCCCACGGAAGAAAATGGTTGCCTGTTTCTCTGGAATCACCAGCAAACTAAGACGGTCAACTTTGAATTATATACAATGGTTTTGTATGTCATTGGAGGAACTAGTAAAATGTAAAAGCGAGGGCGAATCACGATAATAATGGACTCCATCCACCTTATAGCCCTAATTTGGCACTTATTCCTTCCCACACAAGCTGCGTGATAATTTTCGACTTAAGAAGTTGCGTTGGTGTTGAAAACGTATATTTTGGAGTTAGCTAAGCTGAAATGGAGAAAGTGCTTCTAAAATAGGGTGAAAACATGGACAAGGATACTAATTTGATGGAGAAAACTGGTAGGTCTTTCAAGACGAACCCAATCAAACAAAAGTTGTTTCCAGAAGAAGCCCTTGGAAGCAAATGTTTCTCTGGGATCACCAGCAAACTAAGACGGTCAATTTTCGATTGTAAACGATGATTTTGTTTGCCAAAGTCATTGGAGGAACTAGTAAAATGTGGAAGGAAGACGAATAATGATAATGGAAGCTCCATCCACCGTATGGCCCATATTTGGTACCCAATACTTCTTGAAGATAGTCAAATTTGAATTGTACACAATAATTTGTTTGTCAGAAACCATTGGAGAATTTAGCAAAATGTGAAAGAAGAATCGATTTATTCACAATAACAATAAAAGTTTAGATGATTAAAATCCACCATATGGCCCTGATTTGACACCTAATATTATTTCTTGTTACCATATAATCTACTTGTTTTCTCGTTATTAGACCAGAAATCTAAATAGTAAAATATTTAGCAGTGAGACAAAAAAAATAGAAGACGAATCTAACCTTGCAATAAGATTGTTATTTAGTATGACGAAGTAATTAACACAAATTTTGACAATACTATGACGTAATTAGTTATATGACAGCTGCCCTTTCTTAATATTGATATTGGAATAATATCCTTATGCAAATGTATCGTAAAAAGGACACCAACATAAAAACATAATATTATAAAAAACAAATTTATTCCAAAATTGATTTTGAAGAAAATCTTGTAATTATCAGTATCTAGACGATTTCATAGATAAAATAAAGATTAAACTGATTTTTACAAGACTTTTTTTTATATTTTGGATTAATTTTTAAATATTTTCATAAAATTGATAGTCATAATTCAATAATCGAGAATTGAATGATTTCAGTTTACTTAAATTATTTTTTTTTTCAATAGAAGTTATTAAAATTGTTAACAAAGGGCTTTTTTAACTTCTAATTTATTCGAAATGGGGTATATTACGAAATTAAAAACCCCCTTAATTTTTTTTATATTTAAAAAAAACTTCTTAAATTTGTTATGTTAAGTTTTATATTTTACATTTAAAACAATATAACTAGTTTTTGAAAATATACAGAGTGTTTGTATAAAATTTAATATCGATTTTCAGTATAACGTGATATTCTATTAGAAAAAAATATTAATGTGGACCAAAAAAATGATTATTTAACATGGTATTAGTAAACAAACATTTGACATCTCAAAAAAATGAACTACGTATTATACAATAATTATACAATAAAAAATATATATAAAATTTGAATTAAAAGATTTATCAGATACGACCTTTATTGGCAATTTCTATTGTGCAGATTTACATTTACAATTCACTTAAAAAGACATGAAAAATCAGGGGGGCAATCAGAACTTGACGGTATTTAGTAATGGGAAGAAAGGGAACTGTGCAGGCGAATAAATTTGTAAGTAGTAACTAATTGTAGATTATTTAATTAGGCTTAAATATTTTGGACGATTCCGATTAGTTATTTTTTTTGTCGTTCACTGAAAAGATAAAATTCTTGTAATATAAATTAACCATTCGATGAATTCGTATTCGTTATATAAACCGTAGAAACATTTGTCTATGGGTATGTAAGTCTACTGTGAATTCGCTACAGAACACTGACACCCTACTGCAAATTCTGTGGGGGAGGAAAACAAATTTTGATTCATCTGGCCATATATAAACCGTAGAAATATTTATCTATGGGTATGTAAGTCTTCTCTGAGTTTGCTACAGAGCTTTGACACCTCACTGCAAATTCTGTGGGGAGGAAAAACAAATTTTGATTCATCTGGCCATGTATAAACTGAGAAAATATTTATCTATGGGTAGGCAACCCTTCTCTGACTTCCCTTCAGAGCACTGGCACCTTAGTGCAAATTATGTGGGAAAGAAAATTGAGCTATGATTCATCTGATAATTGAAAGTCAACAGAGATGTTTGGGATAAGAAATTTGGAGTCATACCATATAGTGGAGTTCATCGGAAGAGCTTTGATAGGAGTTGTAGTAGATTTTAAGGTTGCAGTGCTATGTAACACCATTCATTATTAATTTAACACAAATTCACCATAATAACGAATACAAATCACTATTTATTAGAAGAAAAATTAAAAAAAAAAACAAAATTCTAAACATCATCATGCACAATAAAACAAAACAAAATGTTAACTATTAGTGCAAATTATCAACAAAATGCAAACACCAAACAAAAAACATTAATTTCGATGGGAAATATTTATTGTAATGTTGATGGAGTTTAGTGCAAAGCAAATAACAGTGGATTTAGGTTATTCTTTTGTACTGAAACAATTTGATAAACTTTTAAACATCAAAATTAAAATGCATTTAACATTTACAGCATTACTATACGTATAATACCCCCTGCAAGTTAACTAGTTTGTAGATTGTATATAGGTTAGGTTATTCTTCTTTTCCATACAACTCGTCCTTTACCTATATGATAATTCAGTTATCGATTATGATCTACACTGTTCTAAACGTGTTTAAAGGTTCTATCTATCCGGGATTTTAAATATTTATAACAAAAATCGGGGTAGATAATGTTTCCAATGAATTTTTTCTAAAATTCCATCTCATTTTCTTTCGAATATTCGGTCATAACGGTCGAAACACTCCAGAATATTCGATAATTGCGTAATCATATAGACAAAGGCTAGTGGAAAAGAAGAATGACAACCTATTGAACAAAATATTGTTCATGAAGAGTTCATTACAGAAGAATATCGAATTTAAATTATTGCAAATAAAAATGGCGTAAAAAATGAGTATGGTTTTTCTTTATATATATTTTAATCCAATTATATAATTTCTCGTAGAAAAATTAGAATTTTTTAATAAATTAATTGAATTCAGTGTTTATTTTTAAAGGGAAACCACAGTTCATAATGTTTTATTTGAAATTTTTGAGTTTTAATTCCTTTTCGAATATTCTGGTAGATTCCACAAACACAATCAGATTAATCCAGAATTTTCTGTGTAATTACATAAGCAAAAGCAAACTTAACAATGGAAAGAAGAATCTAGTCAATTTATAAAATTATTATTGGAGGAATAAATATACTCAAATGTAGAATAATAGAATAAAAATAAAATAAAATTGAGGTATTATATATACTTCATAGTATCAGTTCGAAGTTTATTATGTGAATGTACTATCCTGACGGATAGATGGAGTTGAAAGGGGTTTTCAGTGGAATTGTTATCACCCCATAAAAATACTTGGGATATATTGCAACCAAAAAGATGAGTTTGAATGATTACGTTGGTCATTCAACAAATCCTTGTATTTATTTCAAAGAAATGAGTTGTTTTGGTTTTGTTTGTTGTAGGAAAATCAAAAAATATTTATTGTTTCCAGTCATTCTCTCCAGCTTTTCTAGATCAATTTAAGATCTACCTCGAGTGTTGAGATGCTCAATTATAATCCTACCTCCTCCTATTGCATCAATTTAAAAAAAAATTATAAACTTTCGGTTTTCAAGACACTGAATTCAAGTAATAAATATTACAGTTGACATATTACCAACTTAGTATTGTTAGTAAGTAAAAAATTATCTGTTAAAATTGTTTATTAGTACTATAATGTTCGAATCGATTGAGACAATTTTTTTTTTCAAAAACCTCAACTTTTATTCACTATTCAGTACTGTCAGATATGAAATAACCTCAATAACACGTATTGGCATCGATTTCAATACTATTTTCGATTCAATCATCGTGGCAACGCACTTGTATTATTTTTTCTTTCTTAGAATTGGATTTGGGCCAATCAAACCAACCTTTAATTTATTTTCCCAGTTGAAAGTCAGTGCTGATTTCGAATTGTGCCAAGAGGACAGGTCTTCTTGAAATATACCCCCATTTATTGTGAAACCCCCCAAAACATTTGTTTAGAAAAGTGTTTAGTAGCCTCTTGTATATGATCACATCTTCTAACACCCCTCTACAAAAAGAATTTTTTCCTTCCGGACAACTTCCAAAAGCCTTTTCGCTACAGGGCAATATTAAAATCCAACAAATCTCTTTAAAGTTCTGTGTTTGTCTTTATTCTTATTAAAATTTCATTAGTTCTTGGTATGTTTTTCCGTTTGCGCCCACATTTTTCTTTCCTTCTCAACTAAAATGATCCGGAAACATTAAATTTTTTTAAAATACATGAAACACTCTATTTTCTCAAACCAACAGTTGTAGATTCAACAAATGACGCTCTAATACCAGTCAAACAAGTTTTTAATATCTAAGGTTAGGTCTGCTGACATCTTCTAGGTAGATATAACCAGTTTGAGGGGTTTTGGACTTCATCAGTAACCGAAATATTAAGAAAAATTGTTTATCTCAATTAATTCAAACAGTATAGTGAGTCAGTAATAAATTTTAATATTATTTATATGTAGAGCTTCTTTTTTTAATCAAAAATAAATATCCTTTGAAAAACCACCCTCTTATCAATTATTTAAGAATTACTTACCACAAATCTATTAACTTTAACGCGTGGTGTCCTTGTTTTGTCCGAACTTGTTTCCCTCATTGATTCAAAACGTGCCGTCAACCTCGAAAATGAATTAAATATGTCAAACAGACAGATAAAAATAAAACATTTATACAAAGTGATCAGGTAATAGATGTCAAAAGTTCGGAAGCAAGGAAAAAAAGGTCTGTAACGACTTTGAATTTTTGTTATAAGACTTTTCATTTCAAAATTCATAGCACACAGAAATCTTGAGACAGATAAACAGTCTGTAATTTTCAACAGGGACAATTTGTATAATTTTTCAAACATTACTACTAAATTCTTCGATGTACCTCTTGCTAAAAAAAATTGGAGGTAAAACAAGACTCCATTCGATTTGAAAACGAGGGAAATCATTGTTTTTAAGAAAATCGAGCTTTTAACAATTGCACCTGCCTTTGATCTATAGAAAAGTCATTTTTAGTGTTCATCGAAGACGAATACTACAACTTCATCTCATTAACCACCTTCAAAATCTAATTATTTAACGAGATAAACGTCCTATAACAATTAACCTCTTATATCGGCCCCCGAGATCATCAGATTTGCTACCAATGGAACATGTGTAGAAAATAATCTGTAAAAGGTTAAGAAGTTTACAGAGAGTAAATGGGATCACAACACCATAGTAGAAATATCATTAAAAGTATAAGGGGATGGATCCAAAACGGCAAGAACTGAAATTGGAGTGAAAGGGATCAGATAACTTCGAACAAATTGAAAAATGTATTCAGTTCAATTTGGAAAGGAATTATCGCCATCTTGTTCAATAACCGGACAGACATTAGAGCTTCGAGCTCCAATGTTATAATTTGGAAATGCCTGGTCAAGTTCAGAGCTAGGCAAAAGAAATAAACTTACACTCCAATGGGTTCCAAAACAACAAGCAGAAGAAAATAAAATAGCAAACAGACTTGCTGAAGTAGTGGCTGATATATGCTTTATAGGACCTGGCCCTTCGAGACTCGCTAAAGTAGGGGTCAATATAGACTTTATAGGACCCAATGCCTTCTAGATTTGTTAAAGTAGTGTCTGATTTAGGCTTTATAGGACCTGACCCTTCTAGACTCGTTAAAGTAGGAGCCAATTTAGGCTTTGTAGGATACAATGCCTTCTAGATTTGTTAAAGCATAAAGGGGACCTGAACCCTTCTGGACTTGTTAAAGTAGGGTTTGATGACTTTTCGGTAAAGCTATGAAAGGAATTTTCTCCCATTTTTTGATGGTCGCTTCGTTCATTGCCATAAAAACTTACGATTTTGTCGATTCAATTTGCGAATCGTCTCCATATTCCTCCAATATATTGATGGCTTGATTTTGTTCTCTTTTTATTTCTTGCGCCTCCCATTTTTCGAACTTGGCCCTGAGCTGTTTGGCTCTGGCAGCTTTCTGAGCCTAAGAAAAAAAATTACAAATCAACAATTTGTCATTCAATAATATACAGATCAACTTACTTCGATCAATTCTTCGGGTAACTTCTGGTTATCACCTTGGTTATATTCTTCGTCTTCTTCGTTTTCATCTTCGCTTGCAGATCCTTCTTCGCTTTCACTTTCCGATCTTACGGGCTCCGGTGGAGGGGTGAATCTTTTCAAAGGTTTAGGACCTGAAATATATCGAAAATTACTACAACTAGAATTAAAAACGTCGATTTTATGTGGGTACGGGAAAATTGTTTTCGTATTTCGAAAATTATTGTTAAAAACATAATTTGGGGAAATATTTTTTACCTATTGCTTCTGGTTCTTTGGAACGATTCTCCTCCATCTCTCGAAATTTGCTGAGCATTTTCGATGCGGTGTGCGAAGCTTTGGCAACCTCGGAATCGTCTACGTTTTCATCGGACCGGATGATTTCTGGATCGTGATAGATTTCTCTATCAGGAGTATCATTCTAAAAATAAAATTAATTATATGAAAAAAAACTGTTTTATATGAAGAAAAATGAGGTTAATATGAAATGTAACACAGAAGATGCAATAATATTAAAAACGCACTAAAAAGATGTTAGTAAAACAGTCAAATTGTTATAGTTTATAATATTTTCTCCTGGTAGTTTACTTTGTAATTTATATTTCGTCCTAGGTTTGTTAATTCAAATTTTTCTTTTCTTGTACAGCATAAAATTGGAGTGAAAAGAACACTGTGGTATTTTTTTCTATATATTCTTTGTTTTAATAATAATTAATTTCATTAATACGGTCCTGTCTATAAAATTATGATTCTATAGAAGAAATATGCTCAGATAAAACAAAAACCTCAAAGAAAATCCATCAAAAACAAACGTTATATATATTTTTGGACTTGGCAACGCTGTTTCTGATTGTCACTGACTTTTCCGGTGTGTAATCTATATTCTAACCTCAACTATTTGCGTTGAAGTAAAAAGGACGATGTTGTATTTTATGAATACGGTCCTGTATATTAAATTATGGTTCTATAGAAGAAATATGCTCAAATAAAACAAAATACTGCTAAAAAATTCTATCAAAAACAAACGTTATTTATATTTTTAGACTTGGCAACACTGTTTCTGTCACTACAATTTCCGACGCGTAATCTATGTTAATGAATAAACCTCAACAATAAAATTAAAGTATATGATCGTTTTATTTTATTACGAAACCTTAGTTGACCGTCAAAAATTTGAGGTCATGTCTGAAAGCAGCGCTTGAATTAATTTAACAAATGAAATTTGAAAATTATATTTTCTGAAAAAGTCAAATGAATTTTAGGACGCCCTTTATAAGTGGTTAGTTTTTATATCTAAATTAAAATCATTTTAAGCGCACAAAACGATTCCAATACTCAGAGGTCTCGATAACATCTTCATAATACATCGAATGTCATTTAGATTTTATTTTTTAACATTTTATTTCCAAAATAATTATTCCTCTATGCGAAATTAAAATTATAACTCGGGAAAAAATTTTCTCGAGCATAAGTGACGCTAGAGAAATCGTTGGACGTGATTTTCAAGTTTTCAACTTGATATCCAGAGGGCGTACTGTGTAAAACTAATTGGATATCAATATACCATGAGTTTTAAGACATTTTTAAAAATAGATAATAATAAAGATTTCAAACTGACACTATAAACTTTGACCGGACTATTTTATTTGCCCTCTCAAGAATCGGTTTGCTATTCTTTCCGAGCTCTTAATGAGACTTATTTTTTTACCGCGATTCTCGCATCCCTGGAACAACGAAACTTCTACTGCATAAGCTGGTAACTCTGCTTATGAACCGTGGAGGTGCGTTCCGTTGATATAAAGTTTTTGGAGATGATTCTATGAACCGTAGAGGTGCGTTCCGTTGATATAAAGTTTTTGGAGATGATTCTATGAACCGTAGATAAGCGTTTCGTTGGTATAAAGTATTTGATTATGATTCTATGAACTGTAGAGAAGCGTTTCGTTGGTATAAAGTGTTTGATTATGATTCTATGAACTGTAGAGAAGCGTTTCGATGGTATAAAGTGTTTGATTATGATTCTATGAACTGTAGAGAAGCGTTTCGTTGGTATAAAGTATTTGATTATGATTCTATGAACTGTAGAGAAGCGTTTCGTTGGTATAAAGTGTTTGATTATGATTCTATGAACTGTAGAGAAGCGTTTCGTTGGTATAAAGTGTTTGATTATGATTCTATGAACGTAGAGAAGCGTTTCGTTGGTATAAAGTGTTTGGTTATGATTCTATGAACGTAGAGAAGCGTTTCGTTGGTATAAAGTGTTTAATTATGATTCTATGAACCGAAGAAAAGCGTTTTGTTGTTATAAAGTACTTGATTATGATTCTATGAACCGTAGAGTAGCGTTTCGTTGGTATAAAGTATTTGGAGATGTTTCTACGAACCGTAGAGAAGCGTTTCGTTGATATAAAATTTTTAGTGATGATTCTATGAATCATATAGGAGTGTTTCGTTGATATAGTGTTTGGGGATTATTCTGTGAACCGTGGAGGAACGTTTGTTTGATATAAAGTTTTTGGTAATGATTCTATGAATCGTGAAGGAGCATTTCGTTGATATAGTGTTTGGTGATGATTCTATAAACCGTGGAGGAGTGTCAGAATCAGAATCATCGGTAGCTATCAATTAATTATCAAAGATTAAAAAAATCAAGGCGAAAGTGACAACGACGGATCTTTTCCTTTGACAGCGACGGGGTGGTTAATTAGAAGTTCGATTCACTTGGACATACCGTGAATTTAGTATTATATCGTTAAAGGGGGGTCAATAGGATGCGCGAAAAATCGACGGTTACTTCACTATCTCTACGCGTTGAGTTAGACGCTATTTTTAGCTTTCAGGCTTACTACAACCACACTATTCGCCGGATCTATTGCCTTAAGACACTTTCCCAAAATGAAAAAATTCACAATTTGAAACGATTGGGAATATCCAAGCGACTATGACGAAGGTGTTCCGGTCAAAGATTTCTATGATTGCTGCAAAGCCGGTATCGATAAATTGAACTACTTGAAAAATTTCGCATGTTTGTGCCAAAATGACGTATTAAAAAATAAGTTATCGAGCCTCAAACGCAAAATAAAATCACAACGGTCATGCTCGGTTTATTAACCTTCACTTGAGATGGATCTCTAGGAGGAGTAATTCTAAATTGTTTCCTCTGTTTTTCGGGTTCTTTGTACGTCTCGAAAAACTTAAAACGTTGCTGAATATCGGCGGTTTTTACTTCGATAGTTTCTTCAACTTCCGACGATCTGACTATATCTTCGGATACGGATTTCTTATAGGCCTACATAAATTTTAATGTACAAAAATATTTTTGGCATACGTAGTAAAAAAAAACGCTTGCGGTAAAAAGATCGTGCGAATTAATAATACTCGATCTACTTCGCTTTCTATATGTGCCTACGTTTATCTACTAATTACTTACCTCTCTAACTTTCTTCACGTCCACTTTCGGTACGGTCACTATCGTTTGCGGTTGTTTCGCTGCGTTCGCGTCCAACTCGAGGAACAGAGATCGTGATTTCTTACTTATTTCTAGAAAAAAACATTCCACATTTGGACTAAAACCACCGAATCGAATCTAGATATATGATTTGAACAAATTCGACACGAACTAAATTCTGAACTTTCATAGCCGTATCGCATCGGTATCAAATTTACGCCCTTTGGGGATGTGAAAGAGTCTTCAGTCTGACCAAAAATTTTCCTTTGGATATATACCTCAATGGTCAAACTCCTTTTCACGTTTGATGACCCTACTACAAAAAAGCAAAAACAAGAGTACGACTGAAAAAAATTGAGCGCCTTAGTATAATAGGGTCCATGCTTACTGACCCTTCAAGCACTAAGGGGTCCACTTTTGGTTCTAACACAATTTAATGATACGAGGTCAGCATAGAGGTTGAACATCCTCAAACAACTGCACGCTGAATCAACTCAATCTGGACTCGAGCCACGGGTGAATGTTCAATCATTTTAAAGACAGTGACCTATGACTGTTGATAATAAGAACTCGGTGGCACACATCACTAATAAAGAGCGATTGACTGGTGACTTTAAGTCTTCAATATTGAATATTCTGATCTAGAGATGGCTGTAGGATGAATCGTTTAGCCGAAGCATTCTTGTGCGGAGGAAAATCCAATCTTTGTCGCTTGATGTAAGTAGCAAAGTTGCCCTTCAAGCCATAACGGCCGAATTGTGTTTATGCTGGAGTATAAGGAAAGTCCTACAAGAACTATTGGACCCAGAACTCATCTTGGAGTTGCTATTACTTTTCTCAACGGTGTACTTACAAAGCAGACTCTG
The DNA here is from genome assembly GCF_026250575.1 of Diorhabda carinulata. Lineage (NCBI taxonomy): Eukaryota > Metazoa > Arthropoda > Insecta > Coleoptera > Chrysomelidae > Diorhabda > Diorhabda carinulata. The sequence goes on along the minus strand of NC_079472.1, from coordinate 12,791,550 downwards.
CGGATATAGATAGAGACACTTAGCATGAGACAAGCTAAGACATACATATATGGACCTTCCGCTTTTCTCACCAAACAACTACTCCAGGTGATAGTTGCTAAATTCGACTGCTGACTGGACTTTTAACCACACTATGAGCATCACGGACGATCTGGAATGCATTGATAAGAAAGAACCTGCAGACGAAGTCATCTGTGAACGCCCATCACTTACAAAAGCGTGGTTCGAACACCTGGGCGTCAAAAGGTTCAAGTAAAAGTGTCTAATCGACTTAACAAATATGATAGGGCTTTGTTAGTATCAAGTGGGGTTATCCGTAGTCCTACGTGCTAAACCACCTGGCGTGAGAAGAGAAGACTACGCCTCGAATAGCTGGACCACGACTATAAGTGTAGATTGAAGAAAAATAATGAACAAAAAGGAGAGATACACTACGTATTAGAGATATTGACACATCTAAGGATTCGAAGGATTCACGATAGGCACATCTTTGACAAGTGTTTCGAGTTTTAATAAGCCGGTTAAGAAAATAAGAAAAAGGCCGGAAATACCTACTAAATCTAGTAAGAAGTAAAGGGAGTAGCATAAAAGACTGAAGAACCCATACAGGAGATCTTGGAAGTGGATGAAAGCTTTTCGCTGAATGCATTATTTTGTGAGGGATGCATTTTGAAAGCATCAGACAGACTACTCTCTTCGAGACTTAATAAGTCAGTTAAGAGTTGAAGAAGCTGCGAAAAACACACCAAAAACAAAGTAAAGTGGATGATGCTACTCCGGCGAAAAGAAGACAGTAGGAAGAAATTTCGACTAAATCCAGTAAGAAGAAGAAGGAGTAACACAGAAGACTGAAGACTCCATAGAAGAGATTTTGGAAGTGTTTGAAAGCTTTTCGCGAAATTATGCTGTGAGGGATCCATTTCGAAAAAAGCAGGCAGTGGTGGAGGTGATATGAACATATGAAAACGCGAGAAAATGTATTGCAGTGTTGTCAATATCTTGACACAGAATAAATATTAAAAAATCGAAAACTATCTATATATTTTTTTTTGAAAATGCTACAAGTTATTACAGCACAAGTAAAATCTGTTAAAAAATAAATACCTACAACAATTTTTGTTCAGTTTTATTTAAAAGTCCTTGGTAATGGTAAATTTTCGAAAATAACACCATTTTGGATGGCTAAATGATATAAAATGAACTTACCGCTTTGGAAAACTTCAGTTTCATCTGTATCTCCGTTCCTATCTTCTTTATCGTTGATCAGTTCTCCTTTTTCGAATCTCTCTTTGAGTGATTTCGTATCGCACGATTCGATTTTTTCCGCTTTAGTTAGATTCGCGCAAGATTCCGATTGCATGACCGCTTGTTGGTAAGCCTCTTTCATTTTACCTTGTTTACCCAAAAATAATTTATTCCTAATAGATTGGATCTCCTGTTTCCTCTCTTCTCGCCTTTCGTCTCTGGACGTCTGTTCTCCTTGTTCCCATTTATTTTTCACTTCGTTTAAATTGGTAAAGTGGAAAGGTTTCTCTCGTTGCACCTTCTTAGCCCTATACAAGGTGGGATCTTCTCCGTCTGGTACGTCTTCTTCGTCTTCCTCTTCTTCGGTGGAAGATTCTTCTATAGGGATACCGTTTAAAGCTTCGTCCGTTACGCCCACGTCCATACCTTTAGCCTGGAATCTAAGAGATTCTTTTTTTATTAGAATATCTAAATATTTTCAAATATGCGAGCAAAATAATGAAAAATTTGAAGCATTTAAAGATTTTACTACCTGTGCTTGTTCTTAACGTAAAAATTAGAAGTATACTGAGACCAATAAATTGTAAAAACTCTACAAATAAAATTTTATTTCTAATATTTATGATTTACAGAATAAACATTGTATCTTATCGGGCATAAATGCGGATTGCATGACAGATAAATTCTTGGTAAACATAAATTGCAGGGATTTTCAAATTCATATCTATATCTGTCTATAAAACTCAATACAACGCACTGTATGAATCAGAAAGTTTTTATTTGGTTCTTACAATATAAGTACGTGCTTAAAATGTTGATTCGCATAGTTTTGAGGGGCAAATCATCTAGGTTACGTCAACCACTCTCGATATCGAATATCGATCTTTAAATCCTCAACGGTTTACATATACACGAGATTTAAAAAAAATCACAAGGAGACAAATCGGAAAATTGGAGCGACCACTGATTGAGAAAAAGCTTTCCCTCGAAGTTGCATCGTCTAAAAGTCTCCCAAATCCCGTCCCGAATTCACCGAGATTTTATTTTCCTCATTAAAACCAGGGACTAATAAATCAGTTTCATCCTAATATAGCCGATAATGCCGATAAAAAATTCAATAGCATTAAAAGTATCTTCAAATTACAGAATTTTTACATGGATATATCGAAAGTAACAACATATGATATCAAAAGCTATCTGAAAGGTGGATGCCGCGATTGTTTAATGCCGATGAAAAACTCGATAGCATTACAAATATCTTCAAAGCTAAAGAACTTTTCAGATTTTCTGATTTGTGGACGCGTTTTGATATTAAACGACCGCTCGGTCGATGAAAATATTATACAGAGTTGAATTATTGAAGAATTGGGAGTTTCAGGAGTTGAAAATTTTACATAAACTTTGACGCTCTGAATTTGATGTTGTTAATGATTTTGATTCGTCCCGTTTAATAAAATCATTCGTATATTGAATACTGATTAAAAATACGAGGTATGGCAATTTATCAATGAAAAACGAACAAACCATGTCAAAAAAAAACTTACCTTGCGAGTTTCGATAATATAGATGGCGATTTTTTGACGTTGACGGGCGTGAGATTCCTGTCGGAATCCGTTTCTGTTTGATGTTGTTGAAAAACTTGGAATCTCTCTTTGACGTTTAAACTTTGTAATTCCTCAAGACCCAAATCAGGTTTGTCACTCGCTAAAATATAAAAAAAATGCAAATGCCACAATTTAAAGCAGTTTATTCATTATTAAAGCCGAGACCATAAATCTGTTATAACATGCTATACACGTAATAACGAACATTTGCAACCGTTTAGTGGTTTTAATAAGGTGAGTGCCGCGATTGTTCAATGCTGATTAAAAGCTCGCTTGTATAAAAAACGTATTCAAAGTGTTTTTTTGTCGATATATCATAATAGATGAAAGTTGGGTACAAAATGATACCCACGAAACCAACAACAGTCTAAGTAATAGAGATATAAGAAACATTTTTTTGGGGGTCAAAGGGAAAATCCGACAGTTTCCACTATCTAAATTAAATCACTAGAGGAGTAGACTGGAAATAGTGGGGCTTGTGACAACTTGAAAATAAATTTTAGTGTTATTGCATCTCATCTGCGTATATTTTCTTTCAATTGTTTACTTGTTAACCAGTTTGGGTGTTATTGCATCTCATCTGCGTATATTTTCTTTCAATTGTTTATTTGTTAACCAGTTTGGGTGTTATTGTATCTCATCTGCGTATATTTTCTTTCAATTGTTTACTTGTTAACCAGTTTGGGTGTTATTGCACTCATCTGCGTATATTTTCTTTTAAATGTTTACTTGTTAACCAGTTTGGGTGTTATTACATCTCATTAGCCCGTATATGTGTATTCTTTGACAAAAAAATCAGAAAATAGTTTTGAAGTGGTTTGAATTACTGGTATTACAGTCAGTGTCACTAAAATGACGATAGTATTGATATTCCTGTACAGTATACGGGGGTTGCTACTTAAGTTTTGAGATGCTAGAAAAACCTCACAATTAATTTTCAATCATTGGGTGCCAAGTAAGGACTATTCCTCGTTCTTGAAAATAACGAATCATGCCTTTGTTTAGGCCTTCTGGTAGTTCCGTCATACCCCACTTAAAACTACCAGAGTCCATGGAAAAGTCGTCAGATTCCCAAGCTTGAACTTTTGAACGTCTGCTGGTCTGCAGTACTCCTTCTCCAAGCACTAGCGGCATTATAAATCGTCATGTACCAAGGTTATGACTTCTTAAATGACGTTTTCAAAGTATTTAGCGGAGCAGATGATTGGTCAGACAGGCAGTAGGACCATCAATATGTGATAGGTGTTTAGATCCATCGAGACTGTCAGCGAGCGAGTTCTGGGTCCACTAATGATGTAAAAACTACAAGGTGTGTTCTTCCCGAGGGCTCATTTTGACTCGTTCTGCGTATTAGGGATGGGAGCGAATAAAATTAAAAATACAAAATAATTATATTGAATTTAATAAAAATATAAAATAACGGAATGATTGTCTGTTCGCAAAATGATACATTTTTCATTTCCTATATTCATATGGAACTCGTCTTTTCTAATGACTCTTTAATAATTTTCACAGTATTTTGTATACCGGTCGTTAACTTTAAAAAAAAACCGGTTAATGTTATAACATGTACTATCTTGAATATTTATAAACAAAAAACGTGTTGGACGAGCTTGCAACTGTCGGTTTTAAAAACTTTTTATTGTTATTAAAAATACTTATAATTCCGGTTTACGTTTACCGTATACAAATTTCATACAAATGCCATATGTTATTCGCTTATAATTCAAATAATCAACATTTTCAATTAAAATAACTCGAGTTATACGAGGGGAATTCAAAGATTATCGTTAAGACGACATTACTTCTCATTTTTGGCCAAATAATTTAGGCTGACTTTACTATATCGTATTTTTTTATTATTTATTTCTCGTATTTCCGCCATCTTTTTTCTTTATCTAGTACCTAAATCTCAAATCTATGAACTGATATTGGAAAACCTATTTAGCTTCTTTATTTGGCAATTGACAGTCGATCTTCATAGTTCAAAGGGCCGTTAAGCAGATAGGCCCATTGTGCCCCAGTTGACGTTATCAAATGCCCTATCGATGTCCTTTAAGAAGCCGATCAGGTGCTTTGGTTTGATGTCATTAGACAAGGTAGTGAGGCTTGCACAAGTGCTTAAACCGCGCTCGAATAAGTTCTAGACACTCCGGATCGTCCATGATGCTCATGATGTGGAGATGGCGTCTTAGATAACAGTGCCCCGATTGCTTAGAGAAGTTGTTTGGTATGAGACGCACAAGGTCCATTTATGTGCGCCTTAGCTTTTCTCTTGCCAGGTGTCTCTTTCCATCTCTGTCGAGCCCGCCGTTGAGCACATAGGCCTTCAGATAGGCCCATTGTGCCCCAGTTGACGTTATCAAAGGCCTATGTCCTTTAAGAAGCCAATCGGGTGCTTTGGTTAGATGTCATTAGTGCAAGTTGTGAGACTTGCACAAGTGTATAAACCGCGCTCTTAGGAGTTCTAGAGACTCACAGATGACTTTGTCTGAAGTTTCATTCTCCTCCATGCACCAGCGGCATTCCAAATCGTCCGTGATGCTCTTAGTGTGGAGATGGCGTCTTAGATAAAAGTGCCCGGTTGTTTGGTATGAGACGCAAGATCCATTCATGTGTGCCTTTCCATCTCTGCCGAGCCCGTCGTTGAGAGACGCGATAGCAACCCTTCTAGCTACACCAAGGATGGGTTTTGGGCCCATCGGTCAGTTCGCCGATCCCAGTCTGGCGAGTGAGACCGATTCGTCGTCTTTGAAGTCGACCATCTTATAAACGTTTTTAAATACCAAATTTGGTCGTTATACAATATTGCATAAACTATAAACCAGTTTCAGTACTCTTGAACCTCAGCAGCATATCATATAGATATTTATGGCAAGTAAATTATTCAGATTCATCATATTTTCATAAAGATCCTGAATTAGGTGGATATTTAACTTTTCTTGAAGAAATCTTACAGGAGAACGTTATACCAGGTATGGTAATATGATTTTTAATTACCACAGTTTTCCAGTGAGGTGGATTGGTAGACGAGGACCAATAAAATACCCCACCCCCCAAGATCTCCAGATTATTTCTATGGTCCCAACGATTTTATCTTGTTTTCTAATTTCTAAATTTTGCTTGCATTAAAAGATTAAATAATAAATAAAAGTTTTGAAGCAAAAAATGTCTTGTCTGTTTGTTAGATTGGAAACAACCCTCGTATTTGATTTGAACCCAAGGATAAGTTACGCACGCACGAAATTAGTTGCAACCATTCCGATGGTGAATGAAGATCACTTTACTTTTCCCTGTCACTATAATTAGTGTTTTTTTACACCCCTATGGGGTTGCCAGAAACATTTTGAACGTAATTTTATACATCAACTCTATTCAGTTGGAATAATAGGATGGCAAAGTATTCGATTTCAAATTATATCAAGTGACTAAGAAATTGAAAATAAAAAGATTAAACGTGTGTGAATAAAATGCTATGATATGATTTGTGAAGAATTTCTACCAAATTATCACATGGTTTTGTGATAATTGGACATGTTCTAACAGGTATAAACACGAAATAATCTTAGTTGTGGACACACTATAGAAAAAATTGGAAAACTCAACGCATTTTTAGTGCATTCGACGATTTGTAAAAGTACAATTAGGGTGTTAAATTGAAAGCAACACACTTTTTTTATACCTCTTACTACGTCTGGAGGTAATTCGACTGGTTGATTCTCCCGAATTATCAATTCGGGTTTTCTTGGTCTTGCTGAAATTCAATACAAATTATGCATACAGTATTTTGAAGAAATAAGTTAGGAAAGTGTGTAAATATTGTAAAAAACTACCCCTTATCTCCTCAATTTGGCCGCCAATCCTCCAATATAAAGATTGAAAAATCCCAGCTGCAAAACCACGAACTAATAAAAATATTTGGTTCAATACGAAAATTCTTGCGCACATAAGTATTCTAATAAGTCCATTTGAAACTACCAAAAGCCTATGTCCACTAGGCAAACTGTACGGCTTCCCATGTGTTTAAGCCTCGACCTCATGTGAGTGCTAGACCCTCACCGGTGACGTGGTCTACAATTTCTTCCTCCTCCATACACCAGCAGTATTCAGTATTTTTTTTTATACCCAAGGGGGTAAATCCGTTTACCTTTTAGTAATTCGAGTTGTTCATACCCTGTGCAGATGGCTCTGGATAACTTGTGTAAGTTTTAGTATTCGGGAAAGACGTGGTAGCTTCCATTTCCCCAAAGAAATGAGTCCCAATAAATTGAAGTTCTGGACGTCTGCAGGCGATATCGATGAGCCATGTTTGCCTGTCGAGTAGGTCTGGTAAAAACTGCTCTAGGTGGGATTATGTTGGACATCTCGGAATAGTCTCTTTAAGCTGTCCAAGTTTCTGGTCAACTCTAGATCGCCTATAAATCTAACTGCTCTCTTCTGTATTGAGTCGAGCATCTTCATGGTATGCTTGGAAGTCGAGCTGCGAATGTGCTGGCAATATTCCAAAGATGGACGAATCTGGGCCTTGTAGAGGATTAAAAGCTGTTGCGAAGTATAAATCTTTTTGGTCTTGAAGTTTTTGTGAAGCTATCGGCCACGTGACTACGCCAGGACATATTGCTTTAAAACCTCAACACCCAACAAGCGAATTTACGATGATTGTGATATTTTAAGTCCAGACAGGACCAAATCCTGATCTGTAATGCCAGTCTTCTTTGTAAAAATAATGGGTCTTTGCTGCATTGAGTATCGTCCGTTATGATTATAACATGGATATGGCGTCTTTGTTTACCATTAAAATGCACGTTTAAAGAAAGTGGTTGCTTTTTACGATAGACAGTAGGCCTATTTACGTGGTCCTCAGCTTGTCTTATGCCAAATGTTTCAATTCTGCGAGCAAACTACTCAGATATGTGTGTCCCTTCCAACATAGATGTTTCTCGCTTTCCAATTACAGAAACTGGTTCCAAGGAGTTTACGTTCATGTTCCTACACAATTTCCGTTCAAAAAATTCCTTCCTCTTCTCCATAGACTCTGCGTTTGTCCAATTTCTGCTAATCACAGTTTCATCAGGTGCGTTTTTATAAGAAAGTCGGTAGAAAGATGTATTAGATCCAGATATTTTTCCGATGTCACACGATTCATCACCTTTTTTGATACTTCCTAGACCGGGGGTTCTTCTATCGGTAAGTATATTGACGTCGTCGATAACTGGTAACCCAAATCAAAGACGCTCGTATAGAAGAACCTAACCGAGAGCAATTTTGATAAGGCGCATGTCCTTGATCAAAATATATTGCGTCGTTTTGCTCAATGTCAAAATATTTCCACTACTTATTAGAATACAAATTGATAAGTATAAAAATAAGTGTGACATGATGGAAAATCCAAATCTTGCAGAAAACAATAAATGTACGAACCAAAATTTTTTGTAAAATACTTTTCGAATAAAATTGTTTGTTCACGTGGCGACCTCCCAAATCGCCAGATTCATATCGAAATGATTATTTGCTGCTTTTGTAGACTGGAGATCCAAATACACTATTAGATTTGATTTCCGTAAAATTTGAACAATACTGTATAATAATTTCACCACATAAAATAATTAAAGATATAACAATGCCGTTAGTAAGATTTAAACAATCAATTTTAATGAAATATTCAATAATTACTTATTTAAAAAGTCTACAAGCTATAGCTCTGTGAGGAACAACCTCGAACATATTCAAAATATGTCATTTGAAACACTCAACATCATTCAATAATTCGCGTGACTGACACCCAGATGTCCAACCAACTTTCAAAAAAGTGACAACCATTTGAGTAAAGCTGCTTTTGTTATTTTCGAAACAATGGATTTAAAACAATTTTATTTGTTAATTTATCATTGCTTCTTAAAGCAATGATACTGTACAAGCTCAGCAATGGCTTCAAAAGTGTTATCCGGACTCTGCTGGTATTTAAACGTAGTCGTACAGACACCACCGATGATGGTGAACGTTCTGATCGTTCCATGCATGAACATTTGACCATGAGAAAGCTTTTTTCAAAGTGGGTACCGCGTTTATTCACAATCGATCAAAAATAACAACGCATTGATAATTCGAAGCGGTGTTTGGTTATATTTACACGTATTAAATCAGATTTTTTGCGTCGATATATGGCAATGGATCCATAACTTCACTCCAGAACCAAAACAATCATCATCTGAGTGGACTGCAGCCGGTGAACCAGGTCCGAAGACACAACAGTCAGCTGGGAAGGTTATGGCTTCAGTATTTTGGGACGTATATGGAATTTTGTTTATCTAGTATCTCCAAAAGGGAGAGACAGTCAATAGCGAATACTACATGGAATCATTGGATTGTTTGAATGCAAAAATCAAGAAAAAAAGGCCTTATATGTCGAAGAAAAAACCATTATTTCACCAAGATAATGCACCGATTCACAAGTCGATGGTTGAATGGATCGAATTGCATCCTCGTCCACCGTATAGTTCGGATATGACCCCCAGTGATTTATTTAAAAAATATAGTACGCATTTATAATTGTTGAAATGTAATATTTTTTTTACCACATATTTCTTCTTAATTTTAACGTATGGCACTTCACTAACACACACGACTGCACACTACAACTACCAACGATGTTTTCAAAAAAGTATCGAAGGCGTTCAATATCAGGAAGTACAAGATCGCAATATGAATATTAACGAATTCGAAAATGAATCGGCGGATATTGATTTGAATGTTTTCAGAGTTTTACAAGCAGATGAAAAAAAAAACAAACAAATTCTGTTGACAAAACAGATAAATTTATATTTCACTTAATAGGATGTACCAACCGGATGTACGTACTTTATTTGGAATGCACATAATGAATATACAGAATGGCACGCGAAAAAAAACAATCCAATCTATTATTTGCCTCGTATTTATCGATCGCAATTAAAATAAATAAGAAGCATTTTACCCTCTAAAAACGCCAAAAAAAATCAACGATCGATAATAATAAACGCCGGAAAACCTTGTAAAATAAATTCAAAAATGCGGCAGCAGCTAAATACTTTTATGGCTCTCTCGACCGCTCGATAGGGAGGAACTTAAGCGTTCCACAAGTTTTGATTGGCCAAACCTTGCGATTAATCTATGTGTTATAAACATGTGATTGTTTGGTGATTTTTAATCGATTTTTTTCGCTTAATGCAGTTATATATGAAACACCGTGTATACAGGAAATATTAGAGTCGATTTCCTTAAATCTTTGCAACGATATTTATTCACATTGTTGTCAAAAATTAAAAGCAATGCCTACGATTTGCTAATATGTAATATTTTCTCTTAAATCAAAAACAAATTTCAAAAAAAAAACAAGTAAAGTCATATTAAGGCCAGACTCACACGTTACGGCATACCATTTCACTCGCCGGCCACCTCAGATCCAAATAACGAGGTGATCGAAAACTTGAAATCAATTTTTTTCAACTACGCAAGCGTCTAAACGTGCCGTTTCTGTTATATCTATACAGTTTTTCGAATAGTCTTGGTAATAGCGTAAAATGGTTCAAAAAAGTTTTGTAATCATCATATCCAGCCGAAAGCGGAGGTTAATTGTATCTATCTTGTGTATTTATGATCTGAAATTATTTCTCTCGCTAAACCAATATTTACCAATGCTATCTAGTTGGTTTACCGTCACGTGTGAGATATACTTAATTACCGGATCGTGTGTGCTCGACCTAAGAGTGTGTTGGAATAATGTTGGAACGCTTTCAGAGTTTGAACGATAATCTGTTCTCCGAAAAAGCCCATTTTCACTTAAATGGACATGTCGATAGACAGAATTGCCGTTATTGGGCAACAGAGAACCCAAAAGCCTCCGCATTAGCCGAAAGTAACCGTTTGGACGGCCATATCAGCGCACGGAATTATCGGACCCAGTTTCTTTCAAAATCAACAGGGGCAATCTGTCACTGCAAATTCTGAACGATACATAGCCATTGCAACTGCAATAATTGGAAGCCTATAATCGTACGACATGGTTTCAACAAGATGGCGCGACATGTCATACTTCTAATGCCGCTTTGGCATTCGTAAACCGGATGTACGTTGGGAAACTGATATTTCGCCGAGGTGACATTGCATGACTGTCTAGAAGTCCGGACCTAACACCACCGGATTTTTTTATGTGGGGATACTTGAAAAGTAGAGTCTAGAGAAAAAATAGCAGCTATTCCCCGCGCGTGTACCAATTTGAGATCCAGATTCGAGGAATGTTTGCAGCGCGATAAAAATTTGTATTTCAATTTTTTTTAATTATTATTTTTTTAAATACGCAAAACTTTCTGGCCCACCCTGTTAGTGAGTGGACTGTAATTATTGAAACGAAACGAAATTACTGATTCACTATATTATTACCAAATATTAGAATTGTGCAAAGTATAAAATTGTATGTTTACTCTACAAATTGAACAACGAAGCTGGCTTCCCAACCGTTTTCAACGCAAATTTTAAACTCTGCTTGTCTCTAAGCTAGAGCGCGGAGAGCGGGGAGATGTATTCTGCTTCGCCACGCTTGCAGCGTTGCCAGATCTGGCTGAATTAAGATTTTACTAAAAGTTGTGGAATTTTAGGGAAATACTAAGAACACACCATGTATGAAGAGATTTTGTAGGGAACTCGTGATAACTTTGAATTTTAGAGAGTCGACTGTATTCATTTATGTCAAACACGCCAGTCAACGTGTTAAAAATTAGTGTTTTAGAGAGTGGAATTTCCCTAAACATCAAACTGTTTTTATGATTCACTCTGTATTTTCATAACGTAAATTAATTTTTATATAGATTTTTTGATAAATCTTTTGGGTTTTAAACAGAAAAAAATCTTCAATCACCACTAAAATATTTTGTTAAAGATCGAAATATGTCAAAACTTTGAGGTTAAGGCAATCTTAACCTATAAAAAATTATGTCGCATTTAAATAATTCTACTAGTAAAAAAAAGTTCATTTTTCAATTATATAAAAAACTTTTACTCGTAATATTAATAATAAAACATTATGTTTACCTTCTGGATACATCTAATCTAGATATATTTTTTTCGATATCCAAAAAAATGCACTCGTGTGACTGTCTACGAAACGATTAAAATGAATTGTATACGAACCGAAGCTAACGTGGAAACTGATAAAACTACAGTTAAAAATAGTGTTCATCCACTTAAAAACTGAATCATATTCATAATACACAGTACAGTTTCTTGAAACTGTATATTTATGCTTGACACCCGGTATCGACTCTCTGCAGACAAGCCGAACACGTTCACCGACCATATGACTCGAGTCGTACTCCCCGATTCTTAAGATACCAACTGAGAAGTCGTAGTACGGTTTTTTGATTGAACACGATCGTTAAATTTATAATAAAAAAAATAATTTATTCGTAAATTAATCACGTGACTATTAGTTTATAAAAATACGACGATTTTGGAAAGCCTATAAACCATTGATAAAACCGATCGTATTCCAGAGACGTACTAGCGATAAATAAATAGAAAAAAAATATGGATGCTTCTTAAAAGCCTTTTTTACGAGATACAAATAATACCTAATCGATTTTTAGTAATGGGAAATGTAATATTATATATAGGGTGTGTTCAAGAAATAAATAGCCGAATCTAAAGTGGTATTAAAAATCCTCTGGAACTGTTTTTAAATGTTGTGGCTATACAAACAAAGTACGATCGGAAGGAGACAAGAAGTTGACGAAGGGAGGTACATGTCAAAAATACGTCTTTATAGCGAAAGTATGCGAAAACCATAGAATGTTATGTATCGTTTTCCGAAAAATACAATTTTCATTTATTTTCCTCAATTTTTCGCCTATAATATTATTTCTCATTCCACAAAAATTTAGCAGAATTTTTTCTATTTTCAGAGCAAATTTGAAATCTGAAATTTTGTTCCATAACTTCTAACTTTTTGTTATATAACTTGTTTTGTATAAAGCTGCTGTATTTTTTCTATTTTAGCGTTACGATATCGTCCACGACATAGGCTGTGAAGCCTGTCCAGTCCGGTTATAATGGCATTCTAAAATGTGGCAAATTAGCGGTGACTTTTGTTTTTATCACATTGTTTTTTTTAGAACTAATTTCTAGGAAGGTCTTTTCATTTATTTGTTTGTCTTTTTGTATTACAACGTTGCCTTTCTATAAATGTATGAATTTATAAAGTTATTTTTCAAAAAACGAATTACTCCCACTTTAACCCTGTATATTTTTGACAAATTTCAACTGAAGAAATCAGAAATATACAGTCACTTAGACACACGTTTTCTCAATTGATTCATGTGAAAAATAACTCGATATCTGGAATTGCTTCAAAAATACGGAATATTTTATATAACTGTGTTAAACTTTTTTTAAATTCCTGGGTTTTTTGACAGTTAACCATGAAATATTGTCTGTTGGTGTCCAAAAAAGTCAAAAATGTTTCCAGATAAAATTGAGGAAAATCCAGTTTTCCGTGTATAAACTGAAAAAGTTATAACTTAGGTGCTAATTTCACCTCGTTTCCCGGGGCTCTTCTGATAATTATAATCGATTGAATGCTCTAGTGAATCGATTATTTTCTGATTATAATCGATTAAGCCACAGAAGAAACGAAACACTTGGACAAAACGAAGAAATCGCTCAAGTGAATCGATTATTTTCCAAACTTTTCTGATCATTATAATCGATTACACAACATACGAAACGAAACATTGAGACAAAAAGGAGAAATCGCTCTAGTGAATCGATTATTTTCTGATCATTATAATCGATTAAGCCACAGAAGAAACGAAACACTTGGACAAAACGAAGAAATCGCTCTAGAGAATCGATTATTTTCCAAACTTTTCGGATCATTATAATCGATTACACAACATACGAAACGAAACACTTGGACAAAACGAAGAAATCGCTCTAGTGAATCGATTATTTTCCAAACTTTTCTGATCATTATAATCGATTACACAACATACGAAACGAAACATTGAGACAAAAAGGAGAAATCGCTCTAGTGAATCGATTATTTTCTGATCATTATATTCGATTAAGCCACAGAAGAAACGAAACACTTGGACAAAACGAAGAAATCGCTCTAGTGAATCGATTATTTTCCAAACTTTTCGGATCATTATAATCGATTACACAACATACGAAACGAAACATTGAGACAAAAAGGAGAAATCGGTCTAGTGAATCGATTTTTTTCTGATCATTATAATCGATTAAGCCACAGAAGAAACGAAACACTTGGACAAAACGAAGAAATCGCTCTAGTGAATCGATTATTTTCCAAACTTTTCTGATCATTATAATCGATTACACAACATACGAAACGAAACATTGAGACAAAAAGGAGAAATCGCTCTAGTGAATCGATTATTTTCTGATCATTATAATCGATTAAGCCATAGAAGAAACGAAACACTTGGACAAAACGAAGAAATCGCTCTAGTGAATCGATTATTTTCCAAACTTTTCTGATCATTATAATCGATTACACAACATACGAAACGAAACATTGAGACAAAAAGGAGAAATCGCTCTAGTGAATCGATTATTTTCTGATCATTATAATCGATTAAGCTACAGAAGAAACGAAACACTTGGACAAAACGAAGAAATCGCTCTAGAGAATCGATTATTTTCCAAACTTTTCGGATCATTATAATCGATTACACAACATACGAAACGAAACATTGAGACAAAAAGGAGAAATCGGTCTAGTGAATCGATTTTTTTCTGATCATTATAATCGATTAAGCCACAGAAGAAACGAAACACTTGGACAAAACGAAGAAATCGCTCTAGAGAATCGATTATTTTCCAAACTTTTCGGATCATTATAATCGATTACACAACATACGAAACGAAACATTGAGACAAAAAGGAGAAATCGGTCTAGTGAATCGATTTTTTTCTGATCATTATAATCGATTAAGCCACAGAAGAAACGAAACACTTGGACAAAACGAAGAAATCGCTCTAGAGAATCGATTATTTTCCAAACTTTTCGGATCATTATAATCGATTACACAACATACGAAACGAAACATTGAGACAAAAAGGAGAAATCGGTCTAGTGAATCGATTTTTTTCTGATCATTATAATCGATTAAGCCACAGAAGAAACGAAACACTTGGACAAAACGAAGAAATCGCTCTAGTGAATCGATTATTTTCCAAACTTTTCGGATCATTATAATCGATTACACAACATACGAAACGAAACATTGAGACAAAAAGGAGAAATCGGTCTAGTGAATCGATTATTTTTCAATCTTTACCGATAATTATAATCGATTATTTTTATTAATTATTCGTGTAAACGGCTGACAGATATAAAACCACGGACGTTGCATTCGGGTATCCTTTTCTCCCAAGAATTTATCAAAACTTTTCACTTCTGTGATTTTCACATAATTTGTTTTTGTTATGATCATAATTAAAATCTAATTGTAATAAGGAACGGAAGTTAATTAAACGCATATTTATTCGAATGTTAACGAACTGAATTAAGCTAACGAAAATTGTTGATCTCGATCTATTCAAATTTAAAAAATTGTTTAGTGAGATAAAAGAGAAAAAAAAACAATAGCGGGAAAGAAATTTCGTTAAAAGCAATGAGAAACAACTAAATACACTGGGAAAAGTTTCACGTGTCGAGGTGAAGTTGTTGATATCGCTGCTCTTAATATTTAGAGCATAAAATATTAAGATTCAACTATTTCAACTGATCTATCCTATTTTTTCGTAATTTTCGTTAAAAAACCATAAATTACTATAAATTCGAGTCCAATTTTGATAAAAAAAATGTTAAAAATCACCGGAAAAACCAAATAACCGCAAACTTAACCTTAAGAACAACAGCATTGTTATATCTCAAATGATGATCAAACATCCTGTATAATGAGAAGATAATTTTAATGAAAACGTTGATAAAATCGAAAAATACTTACTTGGAGTATCATCTTCGACAACTTTAGGTGCAAATAGCGACTTGAAATGGGGTTTGCAGTACAGGTTACCCTCGTGACTCACATACGTTTCAACCCTAAAAAAAAGTATTGTTACGAGCTCGTTCACTGACATAGACAGTGAAGCTGGTCCTGATGTATTATGCAGAATCTAAAGTTTGAGGGTACATTTCGCATTTACATTATGTTTTTTATATATATATATATAAGGCGGTAGTTTCTTCAAACTGTTTTTATAACCTGTTTACAGTATGTTTTGGCCATTTTTAAGAAAAACTTTTCATTTGTTTACGGCAAATTGTATTTAGAGACGAGACTGTATTTTTCATAAAAAAACTGTTATTTGTCTTAATAGGCTGTCTTTATCAGAAACAAATCGTTATTTGTTTTTCGAGATTGCCTTTTCAGAAAACAAACTCTATCCTATATTATTGAATAATGATCAAATTCGAATTATATTATAAACACACGACCCTGTATAATTAATATACGACTTCGTATAATAAACACACGCTTCTGTATAATAAAAAAATGAGCCTGTATAACGAACAAACATTGCTCTTTATAATCATCAAACATCAAACCTATATAATTGATAAACACCACCCTGTATAATAATTATAATGAATATACTTCCCTGCAATTGTCTTTGGAGACTTTTTTAAAAATTAACTGTCATTAGTCTTTAAAGACTGTCTTTTCTAAAAGCAAGTTGTCATATGTCATTAGATACTGCCATTTTTTTGAAGCAAACTGTCATATGTCATTAGAAACTGTCTTTTTTAAAATAAACTGTCATTTGTATAAAGAGCCTATCTTTTTTGAAAAAAAATTGTTATTTGTATTTGTCTTTTAAAAAAAATAAGCTGTGATTTGTATTTAGAGACTGTATTTTTAAAAGCAAACTGTAAGTTGTCCTTAGAAAACGTCTTTTTCAAAATCCATCTGTTATTTGTCGTTAGAGGCTGCCTTTTTTTAAAAACAAACTGTCATTTGTATTTAAAGACCGTCATTTTTTAAAAATAAGCTGTGATTTGTATTTAGAGACTGTATTTTTAAAAGCAAACTGTTAGTTGTCCTTAGAAAATGTCTTTTTCAAAATCCATCTGTTATTTGTCGTTAGAGGCTGCCTTTTTTTCAAGCAAACTGTCATATGTCATTAGAGGCTGTCTTTTTTTTAAATAAACTGTCATTTGTATAAAGAGCCTATCTTTTTTGAAAAAAAATTGTTATTTGTATTATTTAAAAGCAAACTGTAAGTTGTCCTTAGAAAACGTCTTTTTCAGAATCCATCTGTTATTTATCGTTAGAGGCTGCCTTTTTTTAAAAACCAACTGTCATTTGTATTTAAAGACCGTCATTTTTTAAAAATAAGCTGTGATTTGTATTTAGAGACTGTATTTTTAAAAGCAAACTGTTAGTTGTCCTTAGAAAATGTCTTTTTCAAAATCCATCTGTTATTTGTCGTTAGAGGCTGCCTTTTTTTCAAGCAAACTGTCATATGTCATTAGAGACTGTCTTTTTTTTAAATAAACTGTCATTTGTATAAAGAGCCTATCTTTTTTGAAAAAAAATTGTTATTTGTATTATTTAAAAGCAAACTGTAAGTTGTCCTTAGAAAACGTCTTTTTCAAAATCCATCTGTTATTTATCGTTAGAGGCTGCCTTTTTTTAAAAACAAACTGTCATATGTCATTAGAGACTTTTTTTTAAACAAACTGTCATTTGTATTTAGATACTGTCATTTTAAAAAACAAAATTTTATTTGCATTTAGATACTGTCTTTTTTAAATTTCATATGTTATTTCTTGTTACGCCACTGCTCTTTTAATAACATATTCTAACAATATTCCAACTTAACCGTGTAACTTTCTATATCAAAGTATGAGAATGAAAAAAATTATCTCTATGTACATTTTTAAATATATTTTACTTAAAAAACATAATTTTAAACGTTTTACGGCCGTTCCAATGTCACGGTTAATGTTTTCTCGGTAAAAACCAACTACTTATATACAAACATGTAAATCTGGCGAAAAATTTCAATTTTTTATTTTCGACGATAGCAAATATCTAAAAATAGGTCACTTACGTTAATTGTTTACTACATTCGGTGCACCTGAAACAGTTTTTGTGCCAAACCGCCTTTTCGGCTTTGATTTGTTCCATTTGAAAAACTTGTTTCGAACAAGCTTTGCAATTAGTCGTATCGATTTGGGTACCCTGTAATATAAAATAGTTGATATGTACTTAATTTTTCCATTGTTTTTATTTCGTGTCACAAAAAAAAATATTCTTGATAAAAACTAGACTAGAAACTCCAATACTTTCAATACAATTGTAGTCGATCGAATTTTTTAAGTAGGTAGTATACGAGGGATGATCAGAAATATTTTTGATGCTATTAAATATAAAAGTACCTTAACAATCTGAAAAAGTATTTCAGATTTTTGTTTATGTAGAATAGAAAAAATAATACAAAATTCACTTAAAATCCACGAAATTTCACCCGAAAAAAATTTGTTTAAGTAAAAATATATTTTATCTCTTCTAATTTGACTCGAAAGTTCACAAGGTCGAATGATATTCAATAGATGGCGTCATCTATAACGCTGATGCCTGAACCTGCTTACTGAAAAAAGTGTCAAATTATAGATGTCTCAGGGAGAGTTGTGTGAAATCCTTGAAAATTCCAACCAAAAAAGTTTTTTTCCAATCAAAATTAACCAAATTTGACTCGAAAATCCACTTTTTCAATTGACATTTACTTAAGAAAGTGTCCTACCAAAGATGAAAAACGTTGATCTCGCAATTTATTTTTTATCTGAGGAAATAAGAAGAAATCATTGGGTGCTAAACCAGGACTGGATGGTGGATGACCCATCAGTTCGATGTTTTGACTTTACAAACGTTTGAACTAATGTGTTCGTCTTCAACAATTGGTTTCCCTGATTTTTTTTCCAAACACTTCTTGTAAACAAATTCTGGTGTACCATTCAGTGACATGTCCAGTTATTTCAAAACATATGCTTCTAAATGCTTCGTGCGCGAACAACTTTTGTTGGGTTTAGCTATTTGGTTAGTCTTGAAAGATCCATTGATCGATTAATGTTTAGATTCGAGTTCATATGGATAAATCCATGATCCGTCGTCTGTCACGATCTTATAGATATTTTTTGAAGCTCCGCCATTACATTTTTTCCCGCACCAATCGACACGGGCTTTTTTTGGAACGATTGTCAAGTTATGCGATATCCAAATTTTCGAAGCGAGTTTACGCTGCTGATGATTTAAATCATGTCGAAAATCGTTTTTTGGCCAAAATGAATGTTTCCAGTATCTGTAAACACGTTCTGAGTACGTTCACAATAAAAAATGTCAAACTTCGTGACCGTAATTTAAAATTTCAATATTCATATCCTAAAATTCAAGTAGCAACCCTCGTACAATAATAAAACTTGTTTCTTTAAATGGGGGGACATCTACGAGGTCTGGCTATTAAATAACGAGACTGCGCGCCTAGTGGGCGCCCTAGACGGGCACGTCCCAGAACACGTTTCAAACGAACGCATCAATCTCAAATCTCTCGTTAAATTGAAAAAAAAAAACTCCAACTGAGTGCTATAAATAATTGCAAGAGGTCTATGGGGACAATTCTCTATCTGGTGCGCGTGTTTTCGATTGGTGTAAGCGCTTTAGTGAGGGCCGAAAGAGCACTGAAGATGGGCGTGCAAATCGTCGAATGAGCATCCGGATGATTGCCGAAGCTGTAAACGCCGATAAAGAAACTGTTAGAAAAATTTTACACGAGGGATTACACATGACTAAGTTGATGCCAAAAAATCTGACTCTTGATCAAAAGCTCTTGGTCAAAGGGTCTGTTCAGATTTCCTTGAAAGGTTAGAAAAAGATCTGTTTTGAAAGGAACCAGATTTGAGTCGATTGAAGCGGTAAAGCAAAAAACGGTAGAGCTCCTGAAGGTCCTCACCAAAGAAGACTTCCAGCACTGCTTCGATCAATGGAAAAAACGAATTGAAAGTCCGTTTTTCGTAACCAGTCTCGTTATTTAATAGCCAGGCCTCGTATATGTAAAAATTAAAATTAAAGATAGATATTATTGTAAAAAATGTTTCTTCATCAAAACAACGATTGCAGTAATAATTTTTAGTGAGAAATCTTGATAAAATAATAATTGAATATTATTTTAATAAATTATAGAGATTATAAAAAATAAAATTTGTGATGGTAAACGTAAATTTTTTATCAACTCACTTCCATTTCACCAAAATTGGAGATAACCAAACCGCACCCTTAACTAGATTGGGTCAAAGCAAAAAGAAAAAGATACATCCTCTGTTTATCTTTGTGGGTATATAAATTTGATAAAAATCCACTTTAGACTATCACTTTTCTGACTCAGAGCATCAACGAATAACCAATAAACAGAAATTATTTAAATATAGATGATGATTTACGAATTGACATAAAAATTTTTGTAATTGACATAATCGCAATGACGCATCTCCCATATGTGACAATGTGAGGACTAAAATGCGAGCTAAATTATATAGGGTGTTCATCGATAGAGAAAAATTAATTTTATTTCCAAACAAAAACGTTTTTTGAAGTCTATAAATGATTTTGTTATACAAAATACCAAAAACAAACTTGATAGAAAAATCAAACCCATGATACAATTTCGATTTGATAGATGATACTTACAAAGCAAAAAGAAAATATGAAGAAAAGCATAAAAAATATGTCAAGTAACATCAGTACAAAAATAAAAGAGAGAAAGTAAAAATGAGGTAACACAGTTTCATAAAAAGCTGCAGAGAAGAAATAAGACATGGAATTAAGCCAAAAATATTACACAGAACAGAAAATTTCTCCTCCTGCATTGTTTCTTACGAGTTGGACGTTTTCCTCCCCTTTCATTTCAGTCTCAGTCTTATCGCCCATCTAATG
The DNA here is from genome assembly GCF_026250575.1 of Diorhabda carinulata. NCBI lineage: Eukaryota > Metazoa > Arthropoda > Insecta > Coleoptera > Chrysomelidae > Diorhabda > Diorhabda carinulata. Next base: position 12,770,708 of record NC_079472.1, on the reverse strand, counting down.
TATGTTTTCCAGAGTTGGTCATTCTCTAAACCTTCTTATTGGAAGCTCCCTTATTCTCTTATGTATCACATATTAAAGCTGGTTATTCTCTGCGTCTTCTCCCTGGAGATTCCCCTTCCAGTCTCCTACTCTCATAGCCTGTCTAATGTATATTTCCCAGACTTGGTCATCCTCTAAATCTTCTCTTTGGAGGCACTCATTCCAGTCCCTCACTCTTTTGGTTTGTCTAATGTATGTTTCTCGCAGTTGGTCATCTTCCAAATCTTCTCAATGGAGGATCTTATTCCAGTTCCTCACTTTCTTAGCTGGTCTAATGTATTTTCCTCATCTTAGATCTGGTCTTCCTCAACGTATTCTCTCTGAAGGCTCCCATTTCAGTCTCAGTTTCATCGCCTATCTAATGTATGTTTCCCAGACTTGTTCATACTCTAAATCTTCTCTTTGGAGGCTCTCATTCCAGTCCCTCACTCTCTTGCTTGTCAAATGTATGTTTCCCATCCTTAGAGTTAGTCTTCCTCTACGTCTTCTCTCTGAAGGCTCCCATTCCAGTCCCTACTCTCTTAGCTTGTCAAATGTGATTTCCCCAGAGCTGGTCATCCTCTAAATCTTCTATTGGAGGCTCCCATTGCAGTCCCTCACTCTCTTGATTTGTCTAATGTATGTTTCTCACAGTTGGTCATCTTCTAAATCTTCTCAATGGAGGCTCTTATTCCAGTTCCTCACTTTCTTAGATGGTCTAATGTATTTTCCTCATATTAGATCTGGTCTTCCTCAACGTTTTCTCTCCGAAGGCTTCCATTCAGTCTCAGTCTCATCGCCTATCTAATGTGAGTTTCCCAGAGTTGGTCATCCTCTTATTTTTCTCATTGAGGCACCCATTCCAGCCTCTATATTTATTCGATTTCTTTAGGAAGAATGGTGGGCTAAATCGATCTATGGGGGTTTTTAGGCTTGTTTTTTTCATGGTTTTTTTGTCTTAACATTTTAGCCGACTCCCAAATACAAAAAATTGCATTAAAATGTCCCCCAAATCGATACAAATACTTATTTATAAAAATTTCACTAGATTATTTTAATAACAATAAACTTAATTAATACTTACGTTGAATTTTTCTTGAGCTTTGGAGGAATCCGATGATCTAATGTGTAATACATTTTTCTTTTGGAGAGCATCGAATTTACTAAAGCTGGATTTCTAAAATGGAAAAGATGCTATAAATTCCGAATCAATCTACAGCTGATTCTGTTTTTTAAAATAACTCGTTTCTTATAAAACCTTCTACAGTACCATTACTCTAATTTTCTATATTTTTCTACGAAAATTTGACTAGACAAAATTTTTTTTCGATTATACATACCGGTAGCATGTTTTTGAAAGACGGTTTTACAATACCCAAAGGATCTCTGTTCTCCACGATGTTAAACTTTTCTTTCTGTTAGAAATGCCATGCAAACAACATGCGAAAAAATCAAATCGATAGTTAGTAATTTTAATAAAAATAAAATACATTTTTTCCCTTAAATTCAATTTTATAAGGTAACCTTGTATATTCATTAACAATAAAACAAAAAAATGAAGCTCAAACTTTGAAATCTATGTCGTAATGTCGTAATGTTAGTTACGCCCCAGACTTGTTTAGAAACTGGAACTTTATCAGTGGATAGACTCAAGCTAGACACTGACTTGTTTAAGCCCGAGATCCTTAGAAATCAATTATTTTTCTAAGAAAACTGTCTTTTACAAAAATAAAGATCATAATTTTTCGTTTATATACGAATTTTCAAAAAAATTCCGTTAGATGTCGCTAGCTAAGCAGTTTGCATTGTTGCTTGAGTCTAGAGGACTCAAAAAAGTCTTTTATTAACTGTGAGTGGTAGGGTGGTTAAAGAACAAACTATTTCATGTCTTTAGAGACTGTCTTTCACTAAAATAAACTGTCATTTGTCACTAAAGACTGTCTTTAAAAAACAAATGTCATTATTTTCGTTTTTATACGAATTTTTTTAAAAAATTTTATAGTTGTTGCTAGTTAAGCAGTTCGCATTGTTGCTTGAGTCTAGAGGACTCAAAAAAGTATTTTATTAAGTATGAGTGATAGGGTGGTTAAAGAACAAACTATTTCATGTCTTTAGAGACTGTCTTTCACTAAAATAAACCGTCATTTGTCGCTAGAGACGTTTTTTTACAAAAACGGTCATTATTTTCATTTCTATACGAATTTTTAAAAAAATTTCGTTAGATGTCGCTAGCTAACCAGTTTGCATTTTTGCTTGAGTCTAGAGGACTCAAAAAATCTTTTAACTGTGAGTGGTAGGGTGGTTAAAGAACAAACTATTTCATGTCTTTAGAGACTGTCTTTCACTAAAATAAATCGTCATTTGTCACTAAAGACTGTCTTTAAAAAAACAAAGGTCATTAATTTCGTATTGATACGAATTTTGTGAAAAAAATCGTTAGTTGTCGCTAGCTAAGCAGTTTGCATTGTTGCTTGAGTCTGGAGGATTCAAAAAATTTGAGATAAGATGGTTCAACGACAAATTATTTCGTATATGTAGACTGTTTTTTACTAAAATAAACTGTCATTTGTCGTTAAAGCCATGACATGATTTTATTGGCAAGCTTCAACCTCAGTATCAAAATGGATCGAGACGAGCAAAGAGTAGATCTCTAACTAATTCATAAAAGGTTGTACATTTCCTCCAATAACTTGATGTTTGCTAAATGATATTTTCTGGGGATTTCTGATGAACCTACGAGAATATTCGATATAAAATTACCGAACTACAATAATTGAAAGATGAATTTTAAAAGAAATTGAAAATTATAAACATCTCTGTAGATGTTTATTTACGTTACTAAATAATTAAAACTCCCTGACATGGTACAATGAGATTTCAAATTCAATTGGGCAGTAAATTTTTTTACATTTATGATTAGTCTTATTTTTTCGAAATAAATGAAAATCAAATTACTACGACGAAATACTTTTGGAAATATTTAAATTTATGTGGAATCCAACTCCTATTACCTTATAAAAACGAATTTGAATCAAATTTCGAAATAAAAAAATACATATACGAGGTATGTTTATTTGAGTTGTTTTGATAATTAAATAAATCGGGTTTTTAATATTTTTTTTCTTCAAATTTGATTGGAAATATATAATTTCAATCTTCCTAATTTTTTCGCTTGAATTAAGAAGCTTTATGAAGAACTTACACTTTAAAAATAGACGTTTCTAGACAATAAAAATGTGTCATTTTTGTTTATTTTGGATATACCTCGTATAAATTTTAACGATTCATATTAGTAAAAATAAAACCATATAAAATTAAATGTTCAAATATTATTTCCTATCATTACATCATTTTCATTGAGTATCACTAATCTACTAGTTGATCAAAATATCAATTGGATATTTATTTACTACGAGGATGGTCCCAGAAGTACTTGGTCTGTACTAGAGGTGGCGGTAGTTGCTTGAAAACTACCACAGTATTAGAAAGTACACAATCTATACAAATTTGAAGACGCCACGTTGTTTAGTATTTGTTTGGCAGCCATCAATAGTAAACGTTTTCAGTGATTGTTATCTGATACAAAACTTTTATTTGAAAGCCTTTAGTCCAACCAATATAAAAGCTGAACTAGATTCTACTCTGGGCGAGACTGCTCCTTCGTTATTAACAGTAAAATATTGGCTAGTAGAGTTTAAACGAAGAGGTATGACCTACAAAGGCCAGCATCGAAGTTGTCGACCAAATGAGGTGACGACTCTAGAAATGTTGAAGAAAATCCACTGGATGATCGTCGACTGAAAATGCTCGAGCAAGCGGACATAGTAGGCATATCAAAAAGTGGGGATACTAAATGAAAATTTGTGATAAGTGCCGCGTTTACTCGCAATGGAATAAAACAGCCAAGTGAAAATGTTTCTATCGAGTGTTTGACAATGTTTCACAGAATTTTTGCGCCGTTTCATAACCATGGATGAAACGCGGGTCCGTCACTTCACACCCGAAGCAAAAAACAATCAAAACAATGGACTGAAAGAAGGCAAAGGTCGTTTCACCTGCAGGCAAGGTGATGGCGTTGGTTTTTTGGGATGCGCGAGGGATAATTTTTTATTAACTATATTGAAAAAAGAAAAACTATCAATGGCGAGTATTATGCGAACTTATTTCACCGTTTGAACGAAGAAAACAAGCAGAACAGCTGCATTTTGCTAAGAAGAAAATGTCACCGTTATTGCAATGCCAAAATAAATTAATTGACACCCCCTCGGATTATTTTTTGTTCCCAGACTTGTTGGTCTGGGAACAAATTTTCCAGTAATGAAGAGGTGATGTCTGCAGTTAATAGCTATTTTGAGCAGCTCTACGATTCTTATTATAAAAAGGGTATCGAACTTATTGAACATCTCTGGGAAAAATGGGACCATCCTCGTAAATCCTAAATTTACACGTTAAAAAGCTTTTTCCGATATGAAAAAAATAAACCCTTTACGATATACGTAAATTTTTTACCCTCCCTCGTAGTTATAATAAAGTGAGAGCTATCGTTAGTTCCGAAAATGTATCCCATTAATTTTAAGTTTCTGTTCTAATTCTTAAAAAATTTAGTAAAAAGAAATACAAAATTTTAAATATTTGGTTTGGAATATTATAGAAAATGCTTACCAATGCCCTCACAGAGACTTCAGAAAAGACATTCTCGATATTTTTTTTGTTAGATGAAAGCAATACGTCAATCATTGATTTAGATCTCTACAAAATAAGCAAAATATTTTACATGCGCAAATAATATCGAAGCAACTACAAATATATTAAATATTGAATAAATATAAGTACGAGGACTCTATAAATAAAAAGTAATTCCGAAATCTCATGTCTAAAACTAGCCACTAAATGTCATCCATTAAGCAAAAATGAAATAAGGAGACAATATCTGATGAGTGATAGTTGCAAAATCCAGTTGGTTTGAGTGCCCGGTCACTCAAACATCAAGGGAAACGACGAAGCGAACTTATTCGTTAGATTGACACCGATAAATCCACCCAAACATCCAAAAAAGTTGCTATTACGCCTTTCAATGGTCTGTTTGCAAAGCAGACTCTTCGCAGATGCATAAACACACTTGGAAAGAGAAAAGTTAAAACACACATTGATGAGCCTTTTGCCTTTGTTCTTCCCAACAACTGCTCCACTTAAATAGAGGGGGAATTCGACTAGAGACTGAACCTTTGAGCACCACGGAGTGCCGCTGATGCATGAAAGAAGGAGAAACTGCAGACCACCTCATCTGTGAGTGTCTAGAACTCCCACGAGCGCGTTTCAAACACTCATAGCTTGCCTGAAGTTGCTAAGAGGTTGAAACCAAATCGATTGATTGAGTTTTTAAAGGACCTCAACCTATCAGAAGTTCTATGTGCTTAACGGTCCTCCTATTCTACTGTGACTCTGAGATAAGGAAAGTTGCTGATGTGCTCCATGGTTTTACATACAGGTTTTGAAATGTCAGACCACCTCATCTGTGAGTGTTTAGAACTCCCACGAGCGCGTTTCAAACACTCATAGCTTGCCTGAAGTTGCTAAGAGGTTGAAACCAAATCGATTGATTGGCTTTTTAAAGGACCTCAACCTATCAGAAGTTCTATGTGCTTAACGGTCCTCCTATTCTACTGTGACTCTGAGATAAGGAAAGTTGCTGATGTGCTCCATGGTTTTACATACAGGTTTTGAAATGTCAGACCACGTCATCAGTGAGTGCCTAGAACTTCCACGAGCGGGGTTTAAACACTCGTAGCTTGCTTGAAGTTGCTGAAAGTTTGAAATCAAATCGCATGATTGGCTTTTCGAAGGATCTCGGCCTATCAGAAGTTCTATGTGCTTAAAAGTCATCAGCAACCTCCTATTCTACCGCGATTAACGTTCCTTATCCGCCTCCTATTCCACTGTGACTCAGAAATAAGGAAAGTTGCTGATGTGTTCCATGGTTTTACATACAGGTTTTGAAATGTCAGACCACGTCATCAGTGAGTGCCTAGAACTTCCACGAGCGCGGTTTAAACACTCGTAGCTTGCTTGAAGTTGCTGAAAGTTTGAAACCAAATAGCATGATTGGTTTTTCGAAGGATCTCGACCTATCAGAAGTTCTATGTGCTTAAAAGTCTTCAGCAACCTCCTATTTCACTGTGACTCAGAGATAAGTTGAGTTACTGATGTGCCCTATGATTTACCATACAGATTTTGAAAGGAAGATACTAGAGGTGGTTCATTTTATGGGAGACAATGCAAAAGCATCTACGACTCTCAATTGGTGAAGATTTCATCTATAAACAGTGGTTATAGCCCAGAAGTTTAATCACATGACGCCTGCCGACCGCCACCTGTTGTCTGACGCTGGAAGTATAATGAAGAAAACAGACGAGCACTTCCCCTGAGAGTACGAGGCTGTCCATCGAGAAAGGTTATGGTGTATACGTTCAAGCTGCTCAAAACACCAGCAGAAGTAATGTGTGACTGTCCTAAACAGTCCGAGGATTGCGCAATGGATCAATAGATCAAAGTTCAAGGCGATTACTTAAAAAAGAAGAGCTTAACCAATGTTTCGGGCGACGACGTTTGGCAGTTTGAAATGTATAATGTCAAGTTACCAAATTATTATATTTTAATTTAGGATATGAACCATTTCCAGTCTAAATATAAAGTGCTCGAAAAAATAGGGGAGGGATCATTTTCCGACGTACTGAAATGCGAAAACAGAATAACGAAAATCTGTTACGCGGCAAAGAGACTGAAGAACACTTACAAATCCGAATCGAATATAAAAACATGCGCAGAATTAGTGGCGGCGCAAAAGATACCGAGTCATCCGAATATAGTAAATATGTTGGAATACCATTACGACACGTTTACCGGTAAGGTGACGTTCATTTTCGAATTGATGGATATGAGTATGTACGATTATTTGAAAAGCAAAAGGAGAGGTTTATCCGAAGCACGCGTCAAATCTTATTTGTATCAAATGTTAAAAGGATTAGAACATTTACATAAAAACGGACTTTTTCATCGAGATATAAAACCGGAAAACGTCCTAATCAAATTTCCTTCGATACTATACGCTCCGCTATCCCAAACTAGCTGCGAGGAAATAATCAAATTAGGCGACCTCGGTTCCGTCAGAGGTATATTCAGTTCTCCCCCTTACACCGAATATATATCGACAAGATGGTACAGATCCCCGGAATGTCTCCTAACTGTGGGTAATTACGGTCCTAAAATGGACGTATGGGCAACCGGATGCGTTTTTTACGAAATGCTAACATTAAGACCTCTATTTCCTGGTAGTAACGAAATTGATCAATTGTATAAAATACACAACGTACTAGGTTCACCTAATACGCAACTTTTAACACGATTAAAATCTCGATCGAGAAACTTCATCTCTTTTCCAAAAGTAAAAGGCACGGGATTTTATAAATTGCTTCCATATATAACCAGAAACGGTAGGAATATCTTGAGTTTAATGGTGGAATACGATTGGGATAAGCGCATAAACGTCAAAAGACTTTTAAGACATTGTTACTTCGACGACGTTAGAGAAACTTTCGTTAAAAATAACATATGGAACGAAACAATAGGAGACGTGTCTCCTTCCAAAGAAAAATTAATAAAAAAGAATCAACTAAAACGGGAACATTACAGCGAAGAAATTCGAGTTAGTTCGAATCAATTGTACATCGAAGAACCTCCAAAAATGAAAAAAAGTCCGATGAGTCAACGATCGAAAAACAGCAGCAAAAGTTCCGATAGCAGCGACGTCAACGACATACCTTTTTACAACAAAAAACAATGCCAAACGAATCATTTAGATTACAGAATAACCTCACTACCTTTGGTCAATTACAAAATGATAAGAACGTCAGAAAGTAAAATTCCTATTGCGAAAAAAAGATATAGAGGTGAAGCCGGAAGGTATTTGAAAACTAGCAATAATCTAAATCATATTAAGAAGCACGACGTTACCGACATCTATCAGAAACAATTCGAATCGAGATCGTTTTATATACCGAGACGTCACGATTTCAGGCAAACGGACGAAGAACAAAGAAAATTTAAACGATTGTATTGCGTTAGAAATAATACTTGACATCGGGTTAAGAATTAAAAATGTTTTTTTGGGAAACAATAAAATAATTCGAAAACAAACGACATTTATACGTTCTTTTGTTATTTATAACGATTGTTTATTTGATTCAAATCGAATACAATGCTACGTTTCCACGCTTGCCGTCTTAACAAACGCTCAAATACCATTCACGCGTATTCCAGACCGTAAAATTTTAAAGCTAATGGCATTACCTTCAAAATGATATAAAATATTAGAATATTTTTGCTCTCACAGTCCAACAGTATGAAATGATCGGTAACTACCCTTTTTATGTTAATTAGGTTAGGTTATATATCTACTAGTTAGCCATCACACGTCAACCGATACATATTTTTGTTAAAAACAAACAAAAATTCTGCCTGAAATTGGATAAAACAAATCATAAAGCTTCTCAAGCGGTCAACCTATTGCGAGAATGCGCTGAATGTAAATTGTTACCAAAAGACTGGTAATCTTCATCGAAGACGCCCTTCCCGAAGAAAAAGGTACACGTCCATAAGACATGACCGATTCATAGTCAGCAGAACGTTAAAAAATCCGGTCTCGCTAATTTTTAATGTCCAACAAGAACTCAGAGGAACGAGAAAAATGTCTGGACAGTCAGAAGAAGACTTGAGGCAGCTAATCTTGAGCCAAAAAGGCCAATTAACCCCAGTCCACCGATTTAGTTACCAAAAGACTGGTAATCTTCATCGAAGACGCGCTTCCCGAAGAAAAGGGTACACGTCCAAAAGACATGATCGATTCATTGTCGGCTCTCGCTAGTTTTCAAAGTCCAACAAGAACTCAGAGGAACGCGAAAAGTGTCTGGACAGTCAGAAGAAGACTTGAGGTAGCTAATCTTGAGCCAAAAAGGCCAGTTAACCCCAGTCCACCGATTTAGTTACCAAAAGACGCGCTTCCCGAAGAAAAAGGTACACGTCCAAAAGACATGATCGATTCATAGTCAGCACAACGTTAAAAAATCCGGACTCGCTAGTTTTCAAAGTCCAACAAGAACTCAGAGGAACGCGAGAAGTGTCTGGACAGTCAGAAGTAGACTTGAGGCAGCTAATCTTGAGCCAAAAAGGCCAGTTAACCCCAGTCCACCGATTTAGTTACCAAAAGACTGGTAATCTTCATCGAAGACGCGCTTCCCGAAGAAAAGGGTACACGTCCAAAAGACATGATCGATTTATTGTCGGCTCTCGCTAGTTTTCAAAGTCCAACAAGAACTCAGAGGAACGCGAAAAGTGTCTGAACAGTCAGAAGAAGACTTGAGGCAGCTAATCTTGAGCCAAAAAGGCCAGTTAAAGTTAAACGCCCACCGAGCAGCACCATTCTACGATTTACCAGAAAACACGTTAATTGGACTGACGTTTAATGGGAATCAGAGTGTGCCTGCAGGGTAGCGATAGAAGAGGACGAGTCTACAGAAGACTCGCGCGGTGTTGCACAAAAAGAAAACGTAGCTTTTGAAGAAGGTTCCTGGATGGTTTGGGCGAACAAGATCGAAACTTATTCGATAGAAACCTTTTCGTTCAATATTTTTTCTATCCCAAAAAAATAACTTAATAACAATAAACACCACTAATTCTAAACTCAGATTAAATGTTTCGAGATGCTGGAATCAGAAAAAGAATGGAAGCTACAGATTTTTTTCCTAGAGACTTTTGATCGCAAGCGCGGTTTGACACACAAAACACAAACTTTGTTTAATCTCTGTTCAAACATCGACACTAACTCGTTTACACTCTCGCGTTTATCGAGGCTTGCAACGCATGTAAACGTAGCTTTAGATGTTGTTTCAAGGGATACACAGAATGAGCACACCGTTTACACTACCACTACACCAACACTCACAATTACACTACCTGACGCGCGTTTCGATAACCAAGTTATCGTCTTCAGAGACTTAGTAAGGGATACACAGATTTCTGTCATTTGGTTTTAATCGTTATTTTAATCCTATTCAGCTAATTTGGACGTCTCTTCAAACACTATGGCGCTGCCAACAAGGTCTCAAGTGTGAAGATTTTCTCGAATTGGAACCAGCTTTAGATGTAGCAATAGACTTTAGTTAATGGATGTAAGTTGACGCGGAGAAACGAATTTATAGTGAAGAAAATATATTTATCTATGTTATTTTCCCCTAAACAACGATTTAAACTCTTTTGGTACGACAAAAATTCAGTTCTGGTTGATTCTATGAATATTAACAAAGGAAATCTACAGCAAGACCCTTCTGGAGGACAATACAAATCAAACGAAAAGGCATAGTCTTACTACCAACTCCCTTTGGTTAGGTATAACAGTTTTTTGAAGATTTTTGTCACTGAAAATGATACTAGGAGCATACAGGATTGTTCAAAGACAAAAGAATCGTCAAAGCCATCAATGTACAAGCTTCACCAAGAGGAAAAACTCGCTTAAAGTCTTTTGGTACGAAAAATATATAGTTCTGGATTATTCTATGAATATCCACAAAGGAAGTCTACTGTAAAACCCACGTCCCTTTTGGAGGATGATACAAAACAAAAAAAACATAGTACCAACATTCTTTGGTTAGACATAAGTTTCTTGAAGATGAGACTTGGAGCATGTACGACAATCCAAACACCAAAGAAATAGATTGTTGGTTATGTATAACAGTTTTTTGAAGATTTTTGTCAATGGAGGTGAGTCTTAGATCATGTACGGAGACTCAGAGACCAAAGAACAATTTAAGCAATAGATGTAAACGTTTATCCAAAAGGAAAACCACGACTAAAGTCTTTTGGTACGAAAAAGACATGGTTCTGGTCGATTTTATGAACAACGTTAACAAAGGAAGTCTACTCTAAGACCCTACGTTACTTCGGGAACCAAACGAAGAGGTTAAATCTCATCTATCGAGATTTTGATGCACGACCGCAGAGTGAGACCAAAACTTGGAAGGTTCAAACGCAAAGTCTTACTAATACCTAGTTTACTCTTCCAAGGCAAAAATTAACGTCACTAATGGATAGCTCAAGAGGTTGTAGGGACCTAACCGAACTCACTAGAAACAGATTTATTCACAGACGATCGACATTCATACATCATTTCGTAATAGAAATACGAAAAAAAAAATAGACCTCGTATTTGGTCAATATCCCTACTGCCGAGCCCTTCTAGACGCCGTAAGGGTTTCCGTGTTCGAGCTCGGGTGGAGTGATTCAAACAATTCGAAGAAAAGGAGCGAACGCGCTATTCAATGACAAATACGTGTTAGTCGATGATTTCTAATAATTTTAAATGTTTCGAAATCTTACCCCGCTATATTTGATGTCCGGAGCTCGATGAATTTCTTCAGGAACTTTGGTAAGATCTCCAAAACTTCTACACTGAGTGAATCAAATGCAGTGTCAAGCAAATCATGCAAAAAAATGCGAAAAATAATAAGTCTATGAATACTCGAAAAGCTAAGCAAAACGTTACTACGAAATAATTTTTTTTTTAATATACGAGGTTTGATCAAAATTATTTTGCATCTGTTTCAATTCTGTTGAGGAAGTAAGCATTGAACGACAAGATTTTTTGATTAGACCTCGTATTTATACGCGTATTTAATTTTGTAGGAATATTTTGCGTTAATGAGGTAAACGAACAATTCTTACCAAGTTTTTAACATTAACGTTATAGCAATAGTCCTCATTTACTACCTCAACATTGGTCTAAAATAAAATTTTTAGCGATAAAAAAAATTGTTAATATCAAGCTAAAAAATCAAAAATATAACGAGCACAAAATTTAACGAAACCAACTTTTATATTTTTACCATATGAGGGTGGTTCAAAGATAAATCGAGATTTTGAAATAAAAAAAATTTGGAATTTTGTAGAGTTTTTCTAAATGGTCTCCAACACACTCTCCGGTAGCTTTCGGATGCCTTTTTCATAAAAATATCTCGAACGATTCTACCTCGAAGTCCGCTGAGTGCCTCTTTCAATAGACCAAAGACATAATAATCACATGGCGCCAAATCAGGACTACAAGAAGGGTGTTTCGCAACCGAATTCGTTCAACGTCTCCATCGTAGGGCCGAGCTGTATGCGGTCAGGCGTTGTCTTGCAGCAACGTCGTACTACAGATTAGAATATCGCGTCGTATTGATCTGTAGACAGGTTTCGTCGTGTTTTAAGAGCAATTACCTCCCCCGTTGACCGTGCAATCTTCGCCTTAACTGGCGCGCCTTCCTCCACCTTCCGCCACCCAATTCGTGAATTATATGGTCAATACTACTGACGTTGATGCCCAGTAATATCGCGTCGGTCTTCCAAAATGACAGCGCTGGCGTTCTGGAGAGCCGCACAAGTAGCAAATCACTTCTCGGAAACACCATTCATACACTCGAGCCTTGGAGAGGCACCCCCGAATTGCAAGGTTACGCAGTCCAAGTTTCGTCGCTTCGTAGCAGACCAATTCAACATCCTGTACAGCCACTTATACGAAACTAAAGTTTTCGCGCGTTTATTAAAAAAAAATTTTTTTTAATCACCCTCATTATAACACTTTATATCTAATTTCTCTTCCAGTAATGTTTGGTTCAAACTGACAACAGAAAAACAACATTTTCAAATCAATATAACCAATCTTAATCACTTTTCCCAACACTTGTTCTAAGAATCGTTTGGAATTGCCTTCAAAACACAGTTTCGACGAGATGATAATCACTAAAGCTACAAAAGCCCTGATGGTGTACAGAAACTTAGCAGGGAGGAATCGGGGTTGTAACCGTGGATGTACACGGCAATTGTAAGACCAGTCATCACATATGTGCAACCGATGCCCAACAGCTTCAGCTTCAGCCCAACATGCTGCACTAGAAGTGATTCTAGATCTTCCAGCTGATAAGCTCGCTAAAGTGTGGACAAACAAGCCCTTCATGGAACCCGAACCCTTCTGTGGTATCAGCTACAGAATAATGGAAAAGACATTGAAAAAGAATGTAGATATGAGCAAATCCTATTATTGAGACAACCTACAGAGTCTGAGAAGACAAAGACTCTTTTGGGAAATTATAACCCGAGAAGATCTCTATAGCAACAATCTACGAATACTAATACTAATACTATCGGGACACCTGAAGAAGCTAGAGACGGATGAGCACTACACCTGGGAGCGTCTGAAATAGACGACGAAGGTATTTGGCCATTAAAGCCATCCCACATTCTAGACTTTTTGAAAGAAGTGTAAACAATGGTTTCTTGGGTATCGCAGCAAGAAAGGAGGTCACAGTAGGTCCTTTGGATCGCGTGGTTCTCACAGGTCTTTTAGGCTCATAGCATGGAAGTGATTCTAATGTTTTGCTTTCGTTTTCCAGTCCTAAATGCCTCTCTCTTATGTCTTCCATCACCTCTGCGTACCATCTTCTCCTTGGTCTTCCTTTTTTTCTTGTTCCTCCTTGTTCTATGTCCTTCATTTCTTTTGTTACTCTAAAATCTGGCATCCTCCTTATGTGACCCAGCCACTCTATTATTTTGCTTAGTTCCCCTTCTCCAAATAGATTCCTTATCTCATTATTGGATCTCCTTGGCCTTTCTGGAGATTTTGGGATCTTATTATCACTCCCAACTGTTTACTTCCCCACGTCATCCTCGCTTCCAGATTTTCTCCCTCGTCACCGTCGTCCTTGATAACCACCCCAAGATATACATATCTTCGAGCTAAGCTCGTTGACTTTTCTACGTTTAGTTGTATCGACAAACTTTACGACGTTTCGGCTCATTTTTTGGAATGCCATTCGCTAGATTGTTGGGCCGTTTCGACGTAAAATTCTCAAACATTATTCCTTATATTCCTTTCATGTTTAAAGTTACGTGTACTTCTATATATCGATGAGTAAATACATTGCGATACGAGGGCGAGTCATAAAATAAAACTTCTATTTGAAATTTGATTGAGCTACGTGATTTAGTTTGTTTTTGACCCGTCCTCGTATCTGGTTTCAAGTTGGTTTCGCTACGATTATTAATTACTACATTTAATTTCAACATTAACATGCCCAAAATTCTACTCGACTCGCCATACTCACCACGGAAATATTTTCTTTTTCTTCTTTCCTCGATTTTTTGGTTTTCTTTTTCTTCAAAACTTTTTCTTCGGGTACATCCGATTGGATGGTTGTTGTTTCTGTGTAGGTTTCGGTAACGGTGCTCTAAACGCGAACAAAAATAAATAAAAGAAAATGTCAAATTGAAAATATTTATATTCTGTTTGGAATGTTAAACCCAATATATTTTTTAACTGTTTTTCAGTTTTATTTTCATAATAGATGAGAGCAACAACGCATTACATCGCTCTGATGAGGTCCAAATAGACCGAAATCGGTATTTTTGAGTATGAAAAAGTTTCGTAACTGTAAAATCAAAATTTCTAAGACAGCTCTACAAAAACCATTCAAGACTAACAAGCTATATATTCCGCAACAGCTTCTAATTCTCTGCAAAGCTCAGATTCGTCTATTATGTATAATAATTTAGTATCGCCCTTCGAACCATACAGAAACTCATTTTCCTTCAAGATGCTCGTCGCTTTTTCATTTAAATCTTCAACGGACTCGAATCTTGTTCCTTTAATACAGATTTGACCTTAAAAAAGAGGTAGAAATCGCACGGTGCAAGATCCGGCAAATAAGGTGGGTGGTTTAATGCTGGAATGTTGTACTTCGAAACGTCTTAACGGACAGAACGAAATGAGCTGGGATATTGTCTTAATGAAGATGAAGACTTCTCCTAATACAATTCGGGTCGTTTTTTTCTTATTCTTCCAGGAATTCCATAGAAACGTGAAAATTATTATCATGATTAACAGTTTTACCTTCAGGAGCCCAGTGGAGGTATATAAATCCACGAATATCGAAAAAAACAATCATTATTGCCTCGAATTTTCATTTGATTATTTTTTTGGCTCTTGGCCAAGTTAGTGCATGGATTGGCGCGTTGTTTCAGGATCATAGATAAAAAACCAAGATACTTCACACGTTATTAACTTTTCTATTAAGTTTTGAATCGCATTCAAGGTGAATATTTTTGCGAGAGTACCGAAAGTTTCATGTGAAATTTCATAACAATCCGTTGCTCAAAACAGAACAAGAAACAACTCCTATACAAACTAAGGAAACGGCTATACTGGTTTGTCTGCAGACACGGTAGACACAGCATCCGAAAGTATAGGCTTCAGGCTAGATAGCTGACAGTCGCTAACCTTTGGCGCATGCGTACTTTTCTGTAGCAGTGCTAGTCTTAATAACCACACCTCGTATTGCAAATAAACATATTATAACTAAATTCCAAACAGATTATAATGAAAAAATATGTAAAGTTGGCAGCGTATGGGACACTCTTTTATTATTAATATCACGTGAAAAAATATTCAGCATTATTGAAAATTAAAAATTTCCAGTCGTATACGAGGTATTATTAGAAAATTATAAGGGATGTAAAAAAAATTAAATATCGGGAATAGTTATGGTAGTATTTAGAAATATTAATAATAAAAAAGGTGCGAATTTAATTGGACCGTATATTAAGCAGTATCAAAAAACAAAATTTTTGCGAATTTGAAAACCGACAAACATGCAAAAAGCTGCGTTATAAAACTTACTTGGAAAGTTTCTTAGATTTCGTTATTTTTTTCATAGAAATAATATTATTACTCATACGGGGTGAGTCTTGAATGCGGTCGTCTTATGAGGTAGACGGAGATAGATAGATCTCATTTTTTTTTGAAAAATCGACGAATTTTTGTCGCAAAAGTTACAGAATTCACAATGAGATTAATGAGCGAGTGAAAGTATGTGTGTCTTTCTATTAACAAAATTTTCTCATTTGTACAATCATCATGAGAAACAAAATATTTTTTGTTAAATAAGGGAAGCTATGGGAGAAAAACTGAATACCTACTCGGCTGGAAATGCTTTAAAAGAATGAAATCGATCAAGAAATAGGAATACTAAAAGTGGGAATTAACTATCAATTATCTCTTCGGTGTTTATGATTGTAGTTTAATCCCATTTAGACCTGCGAGACGCTAGAACGTACTGCAATTGTTTACCTTCTAGCAAATTCAAACTTGTGATGAAACGTGAAAAAATATGCACCGACCACAAGCTTTGGCGATAGAAAACGTTCTTGGCGGTCTCGAAAAATCACAACCGCTGAAGATAAACGTATCGAGGACTCACAGGCCCAAAGATAACAGCTCAGATCAATAAATCTTGGGGGATTGCCTTAAGAGATGCTGCAATGGGCTAAAGAACCTAAAAATTACACGCATAAAGTGTGAGAAAAAGTTTCAAGGAATCATGAGTGTTTATTCGTAGGTCAAAGGAAAATCCCGACGATAAAACACGCCGGAAGTTCGGTGATGGTTTGGGGATGCTTTGGAGAAAATGCGACTGAAGACTTGATAAAAATCGATCGTATTTATTGTATAACACGCAAACTATAGGGAGGGGAAAAACTATTGACCACGAGTGTACGTCATTAAGCTACTTAACTCGATAAATCATAGAAGAGTATAGAAAATGGGGTCTTGAAGTGAATGTATGTGCATCGGAGCAATAGCACAATACATCGACCAATTCAGGCGTCAGTCGGCGTTGTGTCATAGCCACTATTGACGCTCCCGCCAAGTGTGAATTGAGATGTGATTCGTTTTCTACAGGCTGAAGAAAATCCACCGGAGAATGAGTCGTGTGTATAGGAAAAACTTCATGTGTGATGGTGTTTTGCGTGAATGATGTCGAAAGTTTAAAGATGGCCGTAATGATGTGCATGATAAAAGGGGCCAAGGACGCAAATCTGTCGTTTCAAATGACCTGGAGTTAACAGAATGGTTAAAGAAAACCTCAGAATATCTAGAAGTTTCAAGGTCTGTTTTGTACTCTTTCTTTGAAGAGGGTACTGAAAAGCTTGTACACAGATATAACAAATATCTTAAACTCTTTTATATGAACTTGTCTTTTATTTATGAATAGAATAAAAACGGTCCTCGTAAAATACTGCAAGGAATACAAATAGTTAGGAATGAAAATACACTTGACATTGCAAATCAAAGAGGGAAAAACGCTAATGACGATCGAAATGAAGTTCTGGAGAAAAGCAGAGGGTAAATCCAGGATAAAAGATGACAGAATAAGGGAGATAATGACACTTATTAATCGATAACATCAAAACTAAACCAAATAATTTACTAGTACGGTACAAAGAGAAAAAAATACATAAACAGGTCTTAAAGTGGACACCACAAGGGAAAAGAAGAAAAGGAAGAGCACGAAGAAGACAGCACAGATGACAGTTAGGGATTGTAAGACTTCGAATAACGTTGTAAACAGAAATTGAAATCAAAAGAAACCAACAAACTAACCTTCGAGATTTTAAAAGGGAGGTTTCCGCTGGAAATCCTCCCTAAATGTCCTCCTCCTCTCTAAAGAGGCACATTAGATTACCAGCACTAACCTAACCTAGTTCTGATTTGATTCAAAGATAAATTTACTTATCGGATGAACCCTGTTGCTTGTTTTAAACTGTCACCTTAAACCTTCAAGTAATATGTAAACCGAATAATGAAATTCAAAAAAAAAATCGTCATCTATACTTACATCATCGTCGTCATCGTCTTCTTGAGTATCTTTCAATTCGAATTTGTTGATCTGTTTAATGATATTGACCATCTTCAATTGACTAGCATCCTCGATTTCCTTTTTTTGATTCGCATTAACGTCGCCGTCTCCTTTTTGGAATTGACTTTTTAAATTTTTAACGATTTCCGGCGGAACTGTTTCCGTATCTTTCTCCCTATTATTAACTTTCACATTTTTCGACATCACCTCCGCGTATTTTTCGTAATAATTATTCTCGGTTTTACTGTGATACAAAAATTCCGTATAAGTCTCTTTAATTTTATCTTCGAACGACGATTCTTCGTATTCGACGAGATTTTCTTCTTTTTTAAATTCTTCGATGGATTCTTCTATGGTGACGGTTTCTTCGATTAGTTTCGCGCCGCTATCCGAGACGAATTCGTAATCGTTAACGCTATTTTCGCTAGCGTCGAGATCAGTGACGATTATTTTAGCTTCCTCTTCGTTATCAACTTCATTATATAAAATATTCTCGATCATTACGTCTTCTTCTATGTTTGTTTTAGATGGAACATCGACTGGTTCGTAAATATCTTTTGGATCATCGTCGATATCTTGATATATATGCTCTTCCTCTAATTCTTCTACTTTATCTTTTACATCTTTAAGATTTTCGTAAATATTTTCTTCTATTGGTTGTTTTAAATTTTCGTAAATGTTTTCTTTAACGTTATCGATATCGTTATTTGAAATTTCTTCTTCTTTCGGTGGAGAATCGTTGGATTCTTCGGAAGTTTCCGTATTTTCTCTTTGGAAGCCTTTAAGGAAGTCGATGTTTTCTTCGGAAGGGGTTAACATAGGAGAAGTGACTGTTTGAGTAAATAGAAGCGTCGCAGCGTCGTCTGACGTTAATAGCATACGATCCTTAACAGATTTAACGTTATCTTCTTGAGTTTTAATATCTGAAAAATCCGTGGTATTCAAACTAAACGTCGGTTTATCATTTTCTACCGTTTCGTATTCATCGGCCAAATCCATTTCGATCTCGGGATTTAAATTAAGATTAAGCGTTTCGGGTGCGGTTTTTTCAACATTTTGGTCCGTCATTTCAGTCTTAGTTGGTTCGGGTAACGTTTCGTACAAATGCTCCGTTTCTTCCTCAATGTCGTTTCGGTCTTCGGAAGAATCGCCGTTTTTTATATCGAATGTTATAGCGGGGGTGTCGTAATAATGTTGTCGTTCGTTTTCGATGAAATCGTTGCTGATTAACGCGATTTTCGATATTGGGCGAATGTTATTGCTGATATTTTCGTAGAAATTTTCTTCCGGATACTGATCCGCCTCTTGAAGATCGTCCTGAAAGTCACGTTAGTAATACACAAAAAAAATATAGCGGGTTAGTACTAAAAACATTTTCAAAAATTATCGCGCCTTCATGTATGGCCAGTATTATTAGGATTTATACTGATGAGGCTCAATTAATTCAGAAATCGGTTACTACATTACAACCGTTATTATTCAAACATAAAGATAAATGTTTTTATATACGAAAAAATCGTGTTTTTGTCAAAATTTTTGAAAATGTGCTAAAGAAATGCCAATAAACGAAAAAATACACACTTTACTCATGCAGTTTTTTAGTCTCATGTTAAATTCTTCCAACAAAGCTTCTTCAAGATTCTCTTCTTCTTCACTTACTATTCTAGATTTTTTCACAGTATCTGCCATCTGAAACAACAGATGATAACATTGAATTTATTCTAAATAAACGTCATACGTTTTGTCATACAGGAAAAGCAAAAAACCCAATAAAATAACGATATTTTGATTATAAATGTTGTATTTACAGAAAGGAAATACCCAGAAATCCTCCGGAGCTAAATCTAGACCCTACGCAGGTATCGCAAAATTAACTGCTGAGCTCTTAACAACCAATCCGTTGACAAGTTCTACAAAGGACGGGCAACGCTCTTTCGGCATATGTCCGGCAAAAATCATAAGTCTGTCAACGCTGTCGAAAAAGGTTAAAACGCAGTATCTTCAGACAGTTGTGTCTGTGTCACGATAACACGTGCTCGTCGAGTAGACGCTTTTTCAGAATGAATAACCGATACAAGTTCACGTTTCGAGAAATCGCCGCTACCAAATCGTTCAACTGTATGGAAGACGTACCACAAATTATTAAAAACGGGCTCTGTTGTCGACGCGCTACCAAATCCTTTTATAGTGTGGAAGACGTACCATAAATTCTTAAGAACGGACTCTGTTGCCGACGCGCCGCGTTCTGGACGAGCAGTATCTGTAACAACTAACGATAATATGGATTCAGTTGCGCTGGCGTTAGTTGATCAGTGCAGCTATCGGGAGAACTTCAAATATCCTATCGTTCTCTACGACGATTGCCGAAACACATGCACTATCGAATTAATTGTCCGCGTCTCCTCCACGCACTTCCTGGGGATGTTTTCGATCGCAGATTGGAATTTTGCAAAGTGGTACCTCGGATGCGGCGATCCGCAGTTCCAGCATTCCATTTTGCGGTTAATGGTATGATGAATCGGCGTAACTGCGTGTTCTCCAGCGACCAAAATTCTCACGTCTTCATTGGGAGGTGTCACGGATCTGTATTGTTTTGAGGGCACGTAACGGGCCAAAGTTATTTGAAAATGCTCTAAGATTGGCCCGCACGGTCCTGTGATCTGGCGCCCTATGATTTCTTCCTGTGGTGTCTTCTCAAGAACCGCGTTTTTGCAAGAGGACCACGCACCTTTCCCGACCTACGAACTGCAGTTGAAGAAGATTTTTAAAGTTCTCGAGGACATCTTGATATGCTTCGTCTGATCTGACTCTCATCAAGATGGGCATCAATTTGAACACTTACAATAACCCTTTTGGAATATCTTTTGATAAATTTTTTGCCGACCTCTTTGAGAATTCCTCCGCAGAAGACCGCTTGGTTTGATGATAATATCATTGTGGATTACACCTTGGATATCAAAGAAGTTTATGGTCTGGTAATTGGTGACTTTTCTTGTTTTCTAACCTCGAGGTTTCACTTGCATTACTTTATTGAAAAAGTAAACGCTTATTTTGAAGATCCAATTTTGATCGCCAGTCTTTATTTTTCTTTTCATTTTTGGCCACTAATTTTTCCGATATGCATACGGAGTTTCTGTATCAAGAATCTCAACAGAGAAAAAATGAAATATTACGTTCAGTACGGTCCTTGTTTAAACATGAACACGTTGGCAACAATGCAATTTATAATGTCTTGAACTGAGGCCAAGATTCTTTCTTTGTTTCTCATGAATATTCATAAAAGTTACTATGCCGTGAATCATTCTCTTACAGACAAATAACAACATTCTTTCATTTTCATGACACGTATTGATCAATGATTATTATTTCCATTGAAAGTTACGCAAAATTTGTTTTTATAAATTGCGAAATTAAACTGTCGCGACAAACTAATAACGGAAATATGTAAACAATTAAAAACAACTTTGATAATGATGATAAAAAAAATGCTCATATCATTAAGCAGTTATCTCTAATACTTAGTATTGTGGAAGATTCAGAAATATATTAGAAAAAGGTAATAGAGAATAGAGTACTAATATTTTTTTTCTCTTCCAATATTCTATCAGTGTAGATTCCACAGAAAGGCGATTATACACACCAGTGTACCTAGAAATCTTTTGCAAAGTTAGCAAACACAATCCCAAGCAACCGCAACAATCCCAGTCCTGCAGAGGAGCAATTCTTATATCAGGGCCTACTCCAACAAACCTTCCTCCTATTAAATTTTCCTTATCCTACGAATTTCTCTGATCAGTGCACCAGGTAGCTAACCAAGACCGGCTGCCGACTACTAGAGAGGGTATTTGAAAATGTAAAGTTGAGGGATCAAATTTTTTTTGTGTTTTTGTTTGAACTGATTTGTGAAAGCTCGCTTCGACTTCTGCGATTGGTTTTTCTGATTTTTTAAAACACTTCTGGCAAACAAATGCTGAAAACTCAAAGAAATACACTCGTCATCAAAAGAATTGACTCAAATCGCATCCTGGCGATTGATCCAATTAACCTATTCGCTAGTAAATCGTAGACGAGCTGCGCGATGGGCTGGGGTTACTTTTGGGCCAGTACCTGGTGTTTTTGGTCTAAAATTAGCTGCCTTAAGTCTACTTCCCACTGTTCAGCAACTCCTCACGATTCTATGATCTCTTTTGAACACTTGAACCGTTCGATATGACTGTAAACCCTTTGAGCAGCTTTATCATGAGTTGTGTCCAAGAATTCTTGTTTGTAATTGATGTTTGATGGTTAACTGATAGTGGTGGGTCAAATAGATAACCTTTTATAAGAGTCAGTTAGTCTAATGGAACTGTGGCGACATGTCTAGTTATTCCGAAAAAGCAGGCCATCGTGGAACTAGTGTCCAATATCAGTTTACGGGCAGCATCGATGCTTTCTGGAACAACAGCCGATTTTGGATGACCTTCAAGTTAAATGCGACCACGATGATTGATTTCAGGAAACCAGCGAAACACGGTGGATGGAGATGGTGCTTCATCATCAAAAGTCATTTTTGATTGGTCTATCTTTTCGAATAAGATGGGGGAGAATGGAAATGAAAAAATATGTATAAATTCGGTTGTACTTAGCCGATTTTTATAAACTTGATGTTGTTTGAAAGATCTTTTGTCCAGTAATACAAAATATTTGAATTCTAAGCAACCCTAGATCTCCAAACCCAACATGCTTAGATTTTTATTCGTGTGAATAAAAGATCTAGTTTAGACCAATAGACCCACGACAAGAGATGATGTGATTGAAAGATTACAGCAGAAAATACGAAGTATTTCAATGGCAGAAATACATATTTGAAATGACAGCATCTTCCAATAGCGTAAATGCAAATGGAGGATGTGTTCATAAAGCTTCCAAAATGTTTTGTTCCTCTAATTAAATGGAGGTCTATCTTTAATTCCCGCAGAGGTTTCCCGTTATCGATTTATATCTAAATTAGGATACTTGAACTGAATAGCCGAGTTAGTTGGACAGGGACAAAGTTATCGTGAAGTGGCAAATCTGTTTGGCGTACACCACACAACCATTGGCAGATTGATGCTAAGATTTCGAAAGACCGGTTCTAGGAGGCCTGGTCAAGGACGTCCTTCAGTTTTAACTCCTCGAGATGACCGTTTTTTGCAATTAAATTCATAAGAAATCGATCAATGACAAGTGTCGAGCTCAACAGACTTTTACGAGAAGTCCGAAATGTAATTATCTCTGATAGATCAATAAGACGACACCTTCTACACAGCAGAAAAGTTCTCCAGGCACCTTTACGAACCATGCAGCATCCTGTTGCTAGACTAAGATTTGCAAGGCAACATTTAAATTGGAATTTAGAATATTTATTTACTTATGAGACAAGAATCAGTCTAAAAGGTCCAAATGGACGTAATCGAAGACGGCGAGGAGTCGTTCCAAGGAGGGTCTATCATGTTTTGGGGAGGAATTTGTTTTGATTCCCGCACCGAATTAGTGTCTCTTCCTAGACCCGCTCTTAACGCAGCAAGATACATAACTGATGTTACTGAAAATCACGTCATCCAATTTGGGCCATTTATTGGTGATAATTTTCGTTTAATACATGATATTGTTCTGAGTTACCTAAACGAAGTAGGAATTTATACCCTGGACTGGCCACCACGAAGTCCAGATATGAATCCTGTCGAGCATGTCTGGGATATTTAAAATGTTAGCTACAGTTACATCCAGAGGCGGAAATACACGTTTTAAAAAAAGAATCATTATTGTTTAGACTGCAAGTTCTATTTTTAAGAAAATTTCGTTTTATTGCAATGTTTTTATTTTTTTAATCATTAAAAATCATTCAAAATCACTACACATTTCTTATTATTGCGTCAAAATGATTGGAAAGAAGTTAAATAAGCGAAATATTAATTTAAATTTATTACCCAAAAAAACATTTTCAGAAATCGGGGTGGTTATTTTTGACTACCAGTGTATATAAATCATAAGTAATTATTATTTTATCATATGGAAAAAAAGAAAATTCAATAACAATTTTTTTTATAGTAAAACAGAGTAAAAAAGGATCAAGGGGTAAAAAAAGATGAGTAGACCCTAACCTAATTTATCCTAACCTAACCTAACTTAAAAACAATGATCTAGCGCCCCCTACAACCCCAAATCGATATGGTATGGGATGATTTTTAGATAACGACCAAAATGGAGATTGTTTTATAAGTTAACAAGAATTGTTTCACTTTTACGTGGACACATTGTATAATAACCGTAACCAATAATAGATAATGAGTCGATCCTAACCCGACAATATTTTACATAAAAACTAAATATGAATTGCTAATCACGTGATTTGTTAAAATACTTTAATTTGCTACATATATATAAATATAAAAATCTAAATGCACTTGACATAGTTTCGAAAGTATTACAAGTTTTTTTTTTATAAACGACCTTGTAGAAGTATCGTCCGTCCTGCTTATGTGCCAAAAGAAAATCAATTTACAACACTCGTCAGGTAATAATTAGAAAAAAACGTACGCTGAATATATTATAACGTTTATTGGTATTATCCACCTCACGATTTACCACACCGTAATTTTATGGAAATAAATAAACACACGATGAAATTGTGGGAAAAGATGTTGAAAAAAAATTAAAATAGAAAAGAAAGTATCACTATCTTACATTCATAAAGAGGTAAATGAAATTCCAATTAAAATAGTAAAAAGAATGTTATTTCCGTCGTTTGATACTGTTTTAACCAGCATCAATACTTTGTGAATTATAACCTACATTATAGTCTAGGGAATAAAGCACGAAATAAGACAAAACAAAAAGAAATTTATGAGTTTTTGAATGACGTTTTTATAATCTTGAAAAGTGTTTATTTACAAGTGCGAATGTAGCTTCACGAGTATCGATACGCAGGATACATAACCAAAACCAAAACAATGATCAGCGCATGATCATTACGTGAACATGCCGGGCGAAACGGCATCGGCATCGTTATTGGTCCACACCAAAATATACCACAAATAAAAAGCCAGGTGGAAGGATCTACGTCGCATTGCTTTAAAATGGCATCGTATTATCGTACATTATAGTCGAGGAAATAGAGCCCAAAAAGGACAAAACTTAGAAATTTATGAGTTTTTGAATGACTGGAAAGAAACTCGAGAAACTTGTTGCACAACAATTATGAATAAGAAATGAAAATTGCATTCGAGCAGGGTTAAATGCATTTCGAAAAGTGCTAGGGGATTTTCTAGCTCGCTGAATACGACGGCGATGACCCGCGAGGTACAAATATCGTTTTTATAACTTTGAAACGAGTTTATTTACAATTTCAAATGTAGCATCGATGCGCATGAATCCAACTGACTGAAAAATAGTAAACCAAAACAATGATCAGTCCATGATCATCACGTGAACATCTCGAGCGAAACGGGGCGCACCATCGTTATTGGTCCACACCAAAATATACCACAAATAAAAAGCCGGGTGGAAGGATCTGTGCCGAATTGCTTCAAAAGCCGCTAGATCGGGTGTAGCACAGGGACGGTATCGTATTTATTTTTGTCTGTTGCGTGATATAGCATGAAATGAAATACAAAAAAATGATGAGGTTATTACATCAGGACTCATTTTCAAAAAATTAATCCATGAAATTGTTTTGAATTGTTTTCTCCATTATAGTTTTCTGTTTTTTAAAAATCATATACTACGAGGACCAAACCAATCGAATGGTATCATCCAAAGAATTGTAATTTCTTTCAAAAATCACTATAAATAAAAATAGAAAATGTATAAAAAAGATTAGGTAATATCTGTTAGTAAATATTTTCGTTTGTCAACGATTCATTCCACGGGGTGTTCCGAATAAGAGCTTACTCAACATAATTTTTGTTCGTCCCTGTATATAATAAAAAACGCAGAAAACAGAGCACTACAAAGGTGGAACAGAATTGTTTTTGGAACCCAATACATTCTCTTCCTCTATTTCTAATAGATAACATTATTTTTTGTATTCCTATGAAGGCGATTTGACTGAACGTTTTTTTTTGAGTTTGCCATCAACATCAGCTTTTATAGTTTTCTTTTTTTTTCCAGAATTAGCTTAATGCCGCTCCCTGTATGTCGGTGGTATCAGCAAACCCCCACAATTTACGCCGGTTCCCATTGGACGAGTGTATTTAAATTTACTACACTCGTTCCTAAATTAAAAATAGATGTCTAAAATTCTGCGTCTCACAGGTAGGATTCCAATATTTGTCTTTTTACGTTCGGGGCTAGTGACCGAAGATAAATTATGCAATATGATCCAGATTCTAAAAACTATTCTTGTTGTTGTAAATATATAAACAGGATATTTTCGAAATTTGAATATTTTGAATTTACAATAAGTAAAAATTATTAGCAAGTACATTTTAAGTATCATGTACGAGGATCGTCCAGGAAGTACCTGGCCCATTTAGCTCCATACAGTTTTCCCAGCGATGTTCAATAAGTTTGATACCCTTTTTATAATAAGAATCATCAAAATAACCATACCTCGTCATTTTTGGAAAATCTTTGACTACAAAGCTAATTTTTTAAGACTGGAAACAGAAAATTATCCGAGATGGCTATATCTGGCGGAAAGGGTGCATGAGGTAGCAATTCAAAGTTCAATTCATTAATTTTCGCCATTGCAATAACGGATCTGTGAGCTGGTACATTCTCTTAGTACAACGCTTTCTTCTTTAGACGAATACGGCCGTTTTTGTTGGATTTATTCGTTCAAACGTTGCATAATACTCGCCATGATTCCACGCGCATCCCAAAAAATCGACTTCATGTCCTTGCCTCCAGATGGAACGATCTTTGCAATCTTTGGAACCGGTTCTTCCTTTTCAGTCCATTGTTTTGATTGTTCTTTTGTGTCCGGGGTGAAGTGATGGATCCACGTTTCATCCATGGTTATGAAACGGCGCAAAAATTCTGCTAAACATTACCAAACACTCGATAGAAACATCACAAGGCTGCTTTTGTTGCATTGTGAGCAAACGCGGCACCCATCTTGCACCCAGCTTCCTCATGTCCAAATTTTCAGTTAGTATGCGATTTATCGGACTTTTTGAAATGCCTACTATGTCTGCTAGCTCTTGCTCTTTCAGTCAACGATCATTCAGTACCACTTTGTGGATTTTTTTCAACTTTTCTGGAATCGTCTCCTCATTTGGACGATGCTGGCCTTCGCAGGTCGTACGGTCTCGTTTAAACTCTGCTACCTAATATTTTACTGTTAATAACGAAGAAGAAGTCTCGTCCAGAGTAGCATCTATCACATAAGGATGACCAAATTCACTGAAAACGTTCAAGGTACTTTTGGAATCATCCTCGTAAAGACATCAATATTCTAAGAAACACACTTTTTTTAATGGTTCGGCATTCTTGAACGTATCTATAAAAATGGAAAGCGACTTCCAGAAACAAATCTTCGGCTAGACAAAAGAAATTTAGATTGGTACAGACAAAAAACTTATTCACGTCTAGCTCGGCGACGTTCTTGTACTATCACATTCTCCATTTTCGTTGTGTGAAGTGGATTTATGATCCATGGTGATATTTCCATCAACAGTAAAGTTTATCCTTGACGTTAGAAGAATCGAGCAAGTTCGTACAAGTTTGCAAGCACATACACCACAAGTCGGTTCAACTTGCAGGTCTGAACAAGCTTTGCGGACGGGACAGAAACGGCAAGTCTCGACGCGTTGTACTGAATATGGAATATGCAAGTTTATACAAGTAACAATCGCAGATATTATCTGCCTATATTGATAGGAGAAGTCAGGCCGACATTTTAGTTCTTTACTATCGAAACCAAATAAATTTTAATGGAATGTGGACTTCCTTTTTTTTGTCACGCTCAACCGTAGAATCTCCCGTGGTTCCCGGTGGTCCACCTGAACCATTTTTGAAATCACGGGTTCAAATAAATAAGAAAAGCATTATCTATCGCACCAAAACAAGATAGCAACCTTAATTTACCTCAGGTTCGTCCAATTGCAGATTTTTGGTCAAATTTATCTCGCAAAGTATATGATGGAGGGTGGCAAGCCGAAGATTGCGTCGTAAAATGTGCTAGTCGTCAAAGATGATGTAAAGTATTCAATAGAATGCAGTATGCAATTTAAAATATTCATTCCAGGAGGGGAGACTAAACTAAAAGTAATTTTTGTTTCGTCAGTCTTTAGTATCTTTGTTTCGTTCAACAACAACAACATTCCGAAATTCCTTACCGCGTTCCAGTTACCACAGGTATAAATATATAACTCGGTTGATTCAGATGTGTACCGCCATTAAATATAACCGTCGAAAAATCAAATTTCGAAAATAGAATCGGCGAATGTAACAGTTACCTACAGAAATTCTCCGACCGGTGAACTATGAATAGAATCAAACGCGGTAGTTGCTAGACAATTTTACGAAAAGAAAAAAATTGAAATTAATCACGCAGATCAAGTGAGTTCTACTCTAACGTTTCTTGATGTCATAGTCCAACGAAATGTTATGACCCTTTTTATGTTAATTTGGAGTAACTGACCCTTATAAAAGGTTATTTACCTGACCCGCCACCCATCAAACCTACATTAACAACAAGAATTCTACTTGAATATGGACAAGGCCAGAGTCAACGAGAAGTGGCCAGTGCGCTGACCATGAGTCAGTCTGCTGTTTCCAGAATTTACCGTCGTCACCAAAAGACTAGTAACTTTCATCGAAGACGCGGTTCCGGAAGAAAAATTCATTGTTAGCAGTGTTGCAGTCCAACAAGAATTCAAAAAACCGCGAGGAGTAGCTGGACATTTAGAAGACTACCATGAAGATCAGCTACTTGCCCCAAATTAACCCCAGCTTCTCTACGCAGAATACAAATTAATTGGATTGACGAACAATGAAGCTGCGTTGTCTTCTAAGTATGTGCCATCGTGGTAACCATAGAAAAGGACTAGTCTACAGAAGACCTGAAGAGAACGTAGTTTCTGGAGAAGGTTTCTGGATTGTTATTTCGATGGAAGCAAAACCGATTTGGTTTTTATTGGAACTGGTAGTGGAGCCGTCTTTCCCCAGGTACTTTTCATTGGCAAAAACTTCATCCTAGATTCATGTTAATGTCCTTCCACATACTGGTTTCGTATTTACAGGATATCGAAATTTCCTGATGGTTTGGCTAGCGCGCAGCCCAGAGTTAAATTATATCGAGCATTTATGGTTTAAACATAGAAAATAAATTATTATTTTGACGAATATAAGCTTGTAATTTCGTTTTTCATGATTAGGGATTCCTTTTCGTTTGATATTTTTTCTTTACCAAACGAATAACTCAATAACAACATAGACCACTCATTATAAAGCTAAGAATGATCGTTTTGAGACATTAAAATCAGAAAAATGGAAGTTGGAGGTTTTTGAACGTCATCGCGCGATTTGAGCGACTTTAAAACCATAGACTTAAGTGACTTTCAATTTGATCCAGTGACCTCACTAGATGTTGAAAGGTGCGTTTCGAAATATTGAAATATATTGTAAGATAAAAATGCTAAATTTCCAGATAATAACAATTAATTACCCTGTATCTATTACAAGATATTAATCCGTTTTGAAATTTAGTTTGCGATTTATATATAAAGCCAAATATTTAAGCAACCCAAAATAAGTGTGAGTTAATTCAAGTTATACGCAATCGAATTCATTTAAACGTAAAGTGCTTGACAGAAAAAAAAATATAATTAAACGATTAAACGACTCAAGAGACAAACAATCTAATATGGATATTAAAAAAATTAAAGTTTGGGTTTTCGGATACGATCTTTTTATTTATTTCCAAAATTCTACTGGAAGTCGACTGTAACTTTGTTATTTTGAATAGAACACCCTGTATATTAATACATTTTTGAAATCTACGTAAAATTTTTGTATACTCTTGTCTAAAAACTTTTTTCAAAAACTGCATATTTTTTGAGTTATTAATTTTTTTGTAAAAAATTTGACCCTTGCAGACCCTTATAAATTATTTTTTTACGATAATACCCTTAATGAAATGAAAATGGTTTCTGTTCAGTTGCTTTCAGCAAGGTCAGACGTATTTGAATCTATGTTGGAAATTTTTTCATTTTATACAGGGTGTGTATGAAAAGTGTTCAAAGTTTAACTTCATAAATATCAAATTTCTCAATTTTTTTAAATAGAATCACCCGGTTTTTTCTATTTTAATTTAGTCAGGATTAAAAGTAAAAAAAAAAGCAAATTCATGTATACTTTCCTATACCTAAACCTTACTGTTATCCAGATATTAAATATTTTATATAAATTTTTAGAGATGCAAATGTGATTTACAGAAAACATTTAATATCTGAATAACGGTAAGTTTTAGGTATAGGAAAGTATACATGAATTTGCCTTATTTTTTACTCCTGTATGCATTAAAATACAAAAAACCGGGTGGTTCTATTTTAAAAAATAAAGAAACTTGATATTTATGAAGTTAAACTTTGAACACTTTTTATACACACCCTGTATGAAATGAAAGATTTTGAAAAATAGAATCAAATACGTCCGACTTGGCTAAAAGTAACCGAACAGAAACCATTTTCATATCTTTAAGGGTATCTTCGTAAAAAAATAATTTATAAGGATCTGCAAAGGTCAAATTTTTTACAAAAAGATTAATAACTCAAAAAGTATGCATTTTTCGAAGAAAGTTTTTAGACAAAAGTATCCTAAAATTTTACGTAGATTTCAAAAATGTATTAATATACGGTAGAACCGGAAGTCGGCCATCTTTGAAATTTTTTTAGTTAAAAAGATCATATCCGAAAACCCAAACGTAGAAATTTTCTTGATTTTACTATGAATATTTTGCCATATATAGATATTTTTATCTAGTCGTGGGACACCCTGTATTGTGTATCACGCAAACAATAACGCGGGTAAAAATTTTTTGCTGGTAGTGCACAAGGTCTGTGATTTTGACTTTTTCTAACGACTATAATTCAATTAATATTCATTGCAGAAAATTTATTTTTTAAATTTTATTGTTTTTGTGTACAAAAATGTATCGTCATTTTTCGGTCTATAAAATGGGAATTGAAATCGTATGACTAATTTGACTAACTCATCGTATCATCGTGATTCAGTGCACATGAATGAGATTTATGGAAGTAGTGCCAAAATGTGCGAAGCAATTGAAAAAAAAAAAGAATATTTTAAAAGTAGCCTCTAGTAATCACGATTTATTTATAGAAAATCGTCACACGAATGTCACAGAAGAGTTCAAAGTAACGTTAACGAGTCGTTTTGAATATCAGTCATGGTTTGCTTTAGTTATAGTGTATGGTATTATTAAAACGGGATAGAAAGCTAACTTGATTGTATTAGGTTCGAAATTTATTGTCGAAAA
Source organism: Diorhabda carinulata (assembly GCF_026250575.1). Lineage (NCBI taxonomy): Eukaryota > Metazoa > Arthropoda > Insecta > Coleoptera > Chrysomelidae > Diorhabda > Diorhabda carinulata. The sequence goes on along the minus strand of NC_079472.1, from coordinate 12,739,448 downwards.
CCTACACTTAAAAAAAAAGAAGAATACGATGGTCAATCATACATAAAAGTGCCTGTTTAGATTAATAATGAGGATAGAAAGTGTTTCCAGTTCGAGAAAACTACCCTTTCATGGTCAATATTCTTATTTTGATACGAGGAATTCAAGGAGAGCCGTAAACGTGTTGCGAATCAAACCCATCTTCCTAGTTCGCATTTATCAATTGCTTCCAATTCGTTTTATAGAAGAAGGGGGAGCTTTTTGAATGAAAATTTTCACCTGACACTAAACAATTTTTAAAAACTAAAGTAGATAAGACAGTATCTGAAATCAAATCAAGGGTTGTTAAAAAGACAGTCTCTAAAAACAAATGACGGGTTTGTATTTGTAAAAAACAATCTCTACAAACATATGACAAATAGGGTTTGTAAAAGACAGTCTCTAAAGACAAATGACAGTTTATTTTTGTAAAAAACGGTCTCTAAAGACATATGACGGTTTGGGTTTTTAATATACAGTATCTAAAGACAAATGAGAGATTGTATTAGGGATAGATAGGCTCTAAAGGCAAATGACAGTTTTGTTTTTGTAAACAACAGTCTCTAAAGACAAATGACAGATTGAATTTGGAATAGACAGTCTCTAAAGACAAATGACAGTTTATTTTTGTAAAAAACAGTCTCTAAAGACATATGACGGTTTGGGTTTTTAATATACAGTATCTAAACACAAATGAGAGATTGTATTAGGGATAGATAGGCTCTAAAGGCAAATGACAGTTTTGTTTTTGTAAACAACAGTCTCTAAAGACAAATGACAGATTGAATTTGGAATAGACAGTCTCTAAAGACAAATGACAGTTTATTTTTGTAAAAAACGGTCTCTAAAGACATATGACGGTTTGGGTTTTTAATATACAGTATCTAAACACAAATGAGAGATTGTATTAGGAATAGATAAGCTCTAAAGACAAATGACAATTTTATTTTTGTAAAGAACAGTCTCTAAAGACAAACAACAGATTATGTTTGTAAAAAACAATCTCTAAAGACATATGACGGTTTGAGTTTTTTAAAGACAGTCTCTAAAGACAAATGAGAGATTGTATTAGGAATAGATAGGCTCTAAAGACAAATGACAGTTATATTTTTGTAAATAACAGTCTCTAAAGACAAATGACAGATTGAATTTGGAATAGACAGTCTCTAAAGACAAATAACAGATTATTTTTGTGAAAAACAATCTCTAAAGACATATGACGGTTTGAGATTTTTAAAGACAGTCTCTAAAGACAATGAGAGATTGTATTAGGAATAGATAGGCTCTAAAGACAAATGACAGTTTTATTTTTGTAAACAACAGTCTCTAAAGACAAATGACAGATTGAATTTGGAATAGACAGTCTCTAAAAACAAATGACAGATTGAATTTGGAATAGACAGTCTCTAAAGACAAATGACAGATTGAATTTGGAATAGACAGTCTCTAAAGACAAATGACAGATTGAATTTGGAATAGACAGTCTCTAAATACAAATAACAGATTATTTTTGTGAAAAACAATCTCTAAAGACATATGACGGTTTGAGTTTTTTAAAGACAGTCTCTAAAGACAATGAGAGATTGTATTAGGAATAGATAGGCTCTAAAGACAAATGACAGTTTTATTTTTGTAAATAACAGTCTCTAAAGACAAATGACAGATTGAATTTGGAATAGACAGTCTCTAAAGACAAATAACAGATTATTTTTGTGAAAAACAATCTCTAAAGACATATGACGGTTTGAGATTTTTAAAGACAGTCTCTAAAGACAATGAGAGATTGTATTAGGAATAGATAGGCTCTAAAGACAAATGACAGTTTTATTTTTGTAAACAACAGTCTCTAAAGACAAATGACAGATTGAATTTGGAATAGACAGTCTCTAAAGACAAATGACAGATTGAATTTGGAATAGACAGTCTCTAAAGACAAATGACAGATTGAATTTGGAATAGACAGTCTCTAAATACAAATAACAGATTATTTTTGTGAAAAACAATCTCTAAAGACATATGACGGTTTGAGTTTTTTAAAGACAGTCTCTAAAGACAATGAGAGATTGTATTAGGAATAGATAGGCTCTAAAGACAAATGACAGTTTTATTTTTGTAAACAACAGTCTCTAAAGACAAATGACAGATTGAATTTGGAATAGACAGTCTCTAAAGACAAATGACAGATTGAATTTGGAATAGACAGTCTCTAAAGACAAATGACAGATTGAATTTGGAATAGACAGTCTCTAAATACAAATAACAGATTATTTTTGTGAAAAACAATCTCTAAAGACATATGACGGTTTGAGTTTTTTAAAGACAGTCTCTAAAGACAATGAGAGATTGTATTAGGAATAGATAGGCTCTAAAGACAAATGACAGTTTTATTTTTGTAAACAACAGTCTCTAAAGACAAATGACAGATTGAATTTGGAATAGACAGCCTCTAAAGACAAATGACAGATTGAATTTGGAATAGACAGTCTCTAAAGACAAATAACAGATTATTTTTGTAAAAAACAATCTCTAAAGACATATGACGGTTTGAGTTTTTTAAAGACAGTCTCTAAAGACAAATGACAGATTGAATTTGAAAATTATAGTCTCTAAAAAAAATGATAGTTTAAGTTTTTGTAAAAAGCAGTCTCTAGAGATAAATGAGAGATTAAGTTTGTAAAAAACTATCTCTGAAGACAAATGACAGATTGGATTCGTGAAAAAGTGTCTCCTAAGATTAATGACAATTTATTTTTATAAAATATAGTCTCTAAAGACAAATGAAATATTGTATTTAAAATGTATAGTATCTAAAAAGAAATGACTGTTTTGTTTTTGTGAAAAACAGTTTTTTTAAAACAAATGACAGATTTTATTTGAAATATACAGTGTCTAAAGACAAATGACAGTTTTGGTTTTATAAACAACAATCTTTTAAGATAAATGACAGGAGGTATTTGGAATAGATAGACAAGAGACAGATTCTATTTGGATTAGATAGTCTCTTAAGACAAATGACAGGTTGTATTTGGACTAGTAAATACTATCTGATACATTTTCAATGTTCTTCAAGAAGTATATGTCTAAATATGTAGCGTCCTTGGTTATATGGTGAAACGATATAATGAAATTAAATTGTACAAAGTTTTCTCGTTTTCTCAATACAGTCTTTCTCAGGAATAGAAAACTCGCCATAAATCCGCTAAAAAAGGAATTAAAACAATTTTACTTAGAAAATACTAAGACAATACTCATCCCAATTAATATCCCAGTTAATATCGGAAAACTTATAAGGAATAAGCTGAAAAAAATGATTCGATGTATTCAATCCCTGCTGTAAATTATAACCAACTCGTGACGGTTGATACTGGAGAATGGGATTTTTTTTAAGCATATTTGCCTAAAAACCGGAATACAACAAATGAAGGTTATGTTAAGATAATGTTTGTATGATTTCTAAGTTTCCAACATTATTTTATATATTTGTTCACCCTCGTATCTTATATGAGCAAACTTCTGGTACACGTTATAGGGTTTATTTAACTAACAGCAATTATCTATATATCCACGAACAACACTCGACACATTTCAACATCCGCCATTTCCACAAACCGCCACGGGGCACATTTTCCGTTATTACATTAAATAAACACGATTGTTCTAATTAGAAATCATAATAAAAGAACGCTCTGTGAATATCGTTGTGTGGTGAGAAATGATCGAGATACAAGCGGAAATACTGAGCATATGTTATAAGAAATTAAAAAACGAACAACAACGCAAAAAAAAATACACAACTACATGTGGCCTCCGCATCTGATCGCTACTAAGATATCGACGAATAAGAATTTTCAAAATTAGTACCGTTTTGTCAAAATACAATAATATGACCGACTGTTTAATAGGTTATGTTGTTCTATAGAAATTATAAAATTTTCGTGCAAAAACAAACTTAGACAACCGTGGAGAACATCAAAGCCACCATGCCATTTCAAGGCAGTTATTTCATTCTCTTATCTGCCGTTTTGAGCTTATTAAAAGTTATTAACTCCACCTTCAGCTTTGCAAACAAAAATTAGTCGAACGACGCCAGATCAGGGCTATATAGTGGCTGTGAAGCCTCATTCGTATTGGAAAGCGAAGCATTATGGACTGGAGTATTGTCATGAAGCTAGCGTACACCTCTACTGATTTTTCCGCTCTCTTCTCCGATAATTTCTTGAAACAACTGTCTTAATAACTCAGAGTGAAGCATACACTGTTTCAAAATATTGTAGCCATAACTTTTGTTGAAGCTTTTCGTGACAATCGATCTTTTGGACATGGGTTTTCCTTTCCAAAACTCTTTTCATAATCAGATCATAGTTCCATCACGAGTTCACCATTGATCGGTTGACATTTTCTTGGTTCTCGCGGCAAAGCTCTAAAAATCGCTGCTTTTATACTGCACTTAGAATTTTTTTTGCTTTTAAGCGCCGGTCACTTAGATTAAGCTCGCCATTTCATTTTTTTAGAGGTATTCACCGCCACAGGACCTCCCTTCTAATGATTCTCGTCCCCCCACTTTTAATTGTTGAAAATGGTGGATACAAGTCACCATTTTGTTTTTGTGTTGGTGTTAATCCTTCTTTAGTCAAACAGCGCGAAACTCAATTTGAAACATTTTTCAAACCGACTTGACTGAGTGTTCATTCGAACTCTACTTTAATGAAATGGAGCAGCAAGTTGAAAGTTTGTGCAAAGCTATTTGAGACTTGTCTCTAACGCGTGAATATTCATTCAAATCCAGTGAAAACGGATTTCAGAGAATCGAGCCTTTTTGGAAGAGTGGCAATGAAAAAACCTATTTCAAGACGTCAAAATGAACTTAAGAGGTTGCAGTGGGCTAGAGGAAACAAAAAGATTGGACGGCTGAGACTCGGTGATGGTTTGGAGATGTTTTGGAGGAGTGGCAACTGGAGACCTGGTCAAAGATATAGTACCTTCTCGGCAGCACCTGATGGGCAGAAAATTTATCTTCCGACATGAAAACGGTCCCAAGCATTCCTCGAAGCTATTCAAAGAATATTTGAAAGAATTGGAAAGGAAGAATGTACTAAAAGTAATAATTTGGCCGTCATATTCGCCCGATTAAGTTGTGGAACAAATTGGATAGGAAAGTCTGAAAGCATCTTTGGAAATTCCTGAAAATTGTTACAGAGAATGCCAAAATTGTGCAGCGATATAATAAAAGCAAAAGGGGGTTACATATTGGTGGAAGATAATTTCTAATATTTTTTGTTCGTACTTTGAGAATATGAATAAAACAACTGAATACTTACGGTAAAACTACACAGTAATTCCTCTAAAATTTATAAAACTGGAGGTTTAAAAGTCATCAACCTGAAGAGAAGTTTTTTACAAACACTAAGTTCGTCTTTATCTTCTTCGACTTGCATACAATACTGAGAAATTCATTACGACAATACAAATAAAATTATAGTTGTCTGTAGATAATGAACTTATCGATTTTTAAATGTGTAAACCAATCGTTAATCACTACTGTACGGGGTTATTCATTATATTACTATCTACATACTTTTGGGTAAATATGGCAAGAAACAAGTTATTCAAATGTAGAAAAATAATTAAAAAGCGATGAAAAGTTACATAAATGTTTTGGGATTGATATTTATATTTAAACCATAGATGAAGATATCAGAAGTCACTTCAAACAAAACACTTTGCTTATCAGAAGTCCACTACATTGCCTAGTCAAAGAAAAGGTTATTGACAGTAAAGATAAGATTATAGTAGCCTTCATTGAAATAAATGGTGCTTTTGACATCAATTATCCAATAGGACAGTAAAAATTTTGCTCTAACAGCCTTCATTGACGTAGAAGAAGTTATTGACATTATTTCTTCAATAGAACCTTACAAGAGACATAAAAAAGGCTGTAGACATTAAATATATTGCTCTAGCAATCATCATTTCTTCAATAGGACCTTACAAGAGACATAAAAAAGGCTGTTGACATTAAATATATTGCTCGAGCAGTCTTCATTGATATAGAAGAAGTTATTGACATCATTTCTTCAATAGGACCTTACAAGAGACATAAAAAAGGCTGTAGACATTAAATATATTGCTCTAGCAATCATCATTTCTTCAATAGGACCTTACAAGAGACATAAAAAAGGCTGTTGACATTAAATATATTGCTCGAGCAGTCTTCATTGATATAGAAGAAGTTATTGACATCATTTCTTCAATAGGACCTTACAAGAGACATAAAAAAGGCTGTAAACATTAAATATATTGCTCTAGCAATCATCATTTCTTCAATAGGACCTTACAAGAGACATAAAAAAGGCTGTTGACATTAAATATATTGCTCGAGCAGTCTTCATTGATATAGAAGAAGTTATTGACATCATTTCTTCAATAGGACCTTACAAGAGACATAAAAAAGGCTGTAGACATTAAATATATTGTTATAGCAATCTTCATTGACGTAGAAGAAGTTATTGACATTATTTCTTCAATAGGAGCTTACAAGAGACATAAAAAAGGCTGTTGACATTAAATATATTGCTCTAGCAATCTTCATTGACGTAGAAGATGTTGTCGACATCATTTCTTTAATAAGACCTCTCAAGAAACATAAAAAAGGCTGTAGACATTAAATATATTGCTCTAGCAATCTTCATTGACATAGAAGAAGTTATTGACATTATTTCTTCAAAAGGAGCTTACAAGAGACATAAAAAAGGCTGTTGACAATAAAAATATTGCTGTATCAGCCTTCATTGACAAAGAGGGTGCTTTTGACATCAATCCATAAAGAGGGAATTGCAATCCCTATTTTCAAATGGACCGAGACGATGCTACAACGTATAATTAAGACAAAAATAAATGGAAAAAACTCCGCAAAGCGGAGTCTTATCACCCCTACCGTTGGAAAACTAGACTAGCATCGCTGAATTTCTGGTAAACCTACCCTATATTATAATGAAAAAAAGAGGGATTTAGCGGTATCCAGGAGCCTATCCAGGCAGAAAAACTAGAGTCAGTAAATTGACAGGGTTCTAGAATCGATAAAGCTACAAAGCAGTGGGAAATCAATGGACCAAAATGCATACCACGATGAATTCGGACATCCCATTGCATATGGGTATTTCTGCAAAATCTCCATAACACCAGGAAAAGCACTTACTGTTTTTCAGACAGAGCTGCTAGTTATGTGCTCAAAAATGTTGGAATAGAACCCTCTTCGATAACCAAGCGACTTTGAAGGCACTGAAGACACGTCCAATCGGGCGTGGGACTGCGAAAACACTCTAAGGACACTAGCTACCGCCAATAGAAACAAAGTAATCATATTATAACTGCCGAGCCACTAGAATATATCAGGTAGTCGATAGTCTTGCCAAAAAAGGTGCAACGACTCCATATTTGGAACCAGAGCCCTACCGTGATCTCATGAACATTAGATGGAGTCTTACTGTAGGAACCGTCACAGATCAAATGCCACCTCAGGGACGATAGGCTTGGGAGTAGTGCCCACATCTTGAGAAGTAGGACAAAACCCTTGACAGCAGTCTACGTGGAGGTAAAAAAAATAAGATGAAGAGTCGTGTGCAAAGTATTCGTTTAGGTATACGTGTATGGAAAACCAAAACGGTTCCTCAAACAATCTACACTGATTCAAATTATATTGAGTATACTAAAAAATACGGTGAATAGATTTTTTTTATATAAAAATGAGTAGTACAACCCTCGTATAATGTGTACTATTTAATCCCGAAGCAACTCGAGTACGTTGTAGCTGCCAGACTGATTTCTGTAAATACTTCAGCTTGCAACGAGACGCATACTTATAAAACTATAAGGAAATGCGACATGCCTTACACCCACGAAGACGTTTTCGTATCCAAGATTTATTACGAACTAGGATACGGTATTTATGTCATTTCTTAGTGTTCATTTCACTTTAAATGAGTTGGCACTAGAATAATAAAATTATAAATGCTTCTAAATGTTCTTGATTTTAGGTATCTTCTGTTTCAAAATTAATTTCTTTTAATAACTTTTGAAAAATTGATAAAAATTGACGTTTCGATTCACTTCACTGCCTCCTTTGTCCTTTGAGATATCAATTTGAAGGATTATAGCTATAACTAATCTTCACATTTCAAAATTATCTACTATCTTCCAAAATACCGTGCCATGTCAATGCTACATTAATTTAATTAGTAATATACAGGGTGTAAATTCACGCGACATATTTCAAGACATGATTGCTCGAAAGAAAGTAAGATTGGTATTTTCTAAAACAAAAATTTTCCTAGCCCAGCCCTTTTCGAAATATGACCCTTAAAAGGTGGTGACTAAAATTAAGTTTTCAATTTGAAATTCTCTAATTTTCGTGCACTCGCACTATGGTACTTTATTTCATATGTTTTATCACAACCTTTCAAGGGTGATATCTCGGAAAGGGGTCACCTCCTGAATTTGTAGTCCAGGTCAACCCCCAAGGGTATACGGTGGACTCGATCTACGTAAATTTCCTTCTTTACATCATATTGTTTAACGAGTTTTGAAAATATGACAGAAATGTATACGCAAAGGGTCTCCTGAAGCCAGTAATATAAGAAAAAAAAGGAACTTTTGGTCTAGGCTAATACTTTTCTTTAATATAAACAGCTCTTCGTTTTTATGATTAAATAGTCAAATAAAATGGATTATTTTACAATTTCCGTTCACTTTTTTCAGATTTTTGTCTAGTATAATGATGTTCATGATGATCGTTAAGCATTATCAGTAAGTTTAAACTTCGCGTAATGATGATTGATTTCCCCGAAGAAAAGTCGCATTTTTTTTAATAGAGAATCGTATTTATAGTTTTAGCAATCGGACGACGTTTACACGCGTATAATTGAAGTAAACGTTAAATCAATTAACTGTTTCTTTCTCACTGCTCTTTGTTTATTTTCCGATGCTAAATCTGATTTAGCCGGGTTTTTATGACTTGCGTTTAATTGGATGAAATTGAAGAACGTTGAACTGATACTGAAAGAAAAATGTTTTGTTTCTTTGTAGATTGTACGAAGGTTGCTACTTAAGTTTTGAAGTAGATAAAAAAAAACAAATATCTATAATTGAATAAGATTTTATTGTATTTTGCATTAAGATCAATACACTTTTACATGTTTTCGAAGCATTTTTCCAATTCCGATTGAGGTACCTCCGAAACACGTGATTTGAACGCATCAACCACTTTTTCAGGTGTTGACTGAGATGTTTTGACTGTTCCAAAAAAGGTTTTTGTTTGAACTGATGCACGAGAGCTCGCATTGTCTTGATGGGAAAATGATTCGTGTTCTGCGATTGATTTTTCCGAACACATCTGGCAAAAAAACGCTGGTGTACCATCCAGAGTTGGCGGTGGCGACATCTCCAGTTATTCCGAGACAACAGCGACCATTTGCTTCGAAGTGCTTCATGCGCGTAAAACTCTTCTTGGGTTTGGCTCGTCTTAAAAGACCCATACAGTCAATTGCTATTTAGTTTTGGGTTCCTATGCATAGACCCATGATTCGTCGTCTGTCACGATTTTAGAGACGTTCTTTGAAGCATCGGGATTGAGCTTTTTTACCGAGTTTTTTTTGAGTCAAATTATGGGTATTCAATGCGAACAAATCTTTTTGACAGCCAAATGTTCATGCAATATTGAATTAATGCCCAAGTATGCCTCAATCTCATGATATGTCACAAGACACTCGACATGTTCTGATTACGTTCACCATTAGAAATGTCAAACTTTATGACGGCAAACTCAGATCTGACATATTAATATCAATGTTGCCATATCTTAAAACTTAAGTAGTGTATAAAGAGTTTTTAAAATGATTTATTTCTCTTCGGCATTAAATTTTTATAAAGAAATATCCTGCTGAACACGCAATCATGTTGTACCACTCTAAACAGGAACAGAGTTAGATGAAAGATTGCCTTTTATAAATAGAGTGTGTCGGATGACAGTAGCCAATACCAAAAGCAAAATATAAAACCAGTTTTATCACGTGGAATAGATAAAAAAAATAGTTGCCAATACAGTAAGTAATCATAGTATGTATTTAGTTTAAAGAAAACCCACAAAATATGTCTAGAAACGAGGTGGGGTTCATATTTTTGAATTATTGGACACACTGTGACATAAATTTTGCAGTCTCTAGCACTCATAATAGCGCCGATATGAATTTTCAAAAGTAGACAATTTTCGTTTCAATCGCTTGCTTACGTCACCAGCGCCGATCAAGTTACGTTCGCCAAGCTACAGCAGCATCCACACCCAGTTGTTTTGTTTTACCATACTATTGATTTTGTAAATTTTTTAAAAATTTTTCAAGCCAATTCTGGTCCAAAAACAGCCTCGCTGCTCAACATCAATTTTTTGAATATTAAAGAAAAATAAAATGCATCTCTATAAAATGATATCAATTGGCAACAATGATGGCAATATTAGATAACAATGTGATACAATTAGAACAAGTTTCCTGCTTTTTTTTTGTGGGTTCTCTACTTTCCAATATAAGAAAACTAAGTATTTACTCATTAAGTACGCCGCTGATAAACTGCGTAGTTAAATTTAATGATATAAAATATAACAATTTCTCGTCAAGTTCAACAACTGTAAATCTCAATTCACTGACTCAGTTATTAAATTCTTCAACATCACTTTATATTAAAAACTGGTCGTTTCACACCTCAATTCATCTTCAGAATTCAAAGCACAATCGTGTCGAGAATATTAAACAAAAAAAAACAGTGCGAAAATCATGTTTTTTTTGTTTATAAGAAATGTAAACATACAAATAAAATAGTATCAAATACTACGGAGGTTGTACCAAAGTTTGTACAAATAGAAAACATTGTTTATTGATATTAATTTATCCATAGTTGGAAAGCTTGCGCTGTTTTTACGATTCTCTTTTGAAAACAGTGTTCTAGCTTTTATATTACTAAGGGCCAATTTTATCACCTACGTTAAAACTATAGTTTGATCTAGTAACTTGGAAGGAAAAGGAAAAAAATTTTAGAGTAGTTTTCAAGGGGAATTGAATGATGAAAATAACGAAAATTGTCACGTTTTAGATAAAACCACAACAAAAAATAAATGGGACTATTCAAAGATTAGAAAGACTAAATGAAAATAATAAAACTAGGTAAAGTAAACAAGATAAAAGTGATCAGTGCATCACTAGCAATAATTAAAACTTCTACTACTTTGCTTTTGGAGTGTGATGGACAGAAAAGTGTATTAATCAAAATCCTAACCTCAAATTTCATTTAAATTTTGTGTCTAGTTTCATGAAAACTGCAACTAATGTTGCAAGTGCGAAATCTTGCATAAAAAAATAAGCTGCGCATGCTTTTGATCAAGAAATATGGTGTCTTGTATGACATTGCACGTTGTCTTGCATCATATCAAGCGGCCTTAATTTCTTCATCATCATCGTCGTCGAGTTCATCAAAAAAAAACATTCATAATATCGTAAAAATGTGAACAATTTCAAAAGTTAGGTTCAGTTTATCCGATCACGTTAAACTGAAGTTTGAACTACCCTCGGACCGGTAAAGTTTAAACCGAAGATTATCGGTAAACGCCATCTATAAAACGTGAAAAAAACGTGCTATATAATACGAGGCTTGTCCATGAAATAACGAATTTCCATAATGAGATGCATGTTTATTAGCATCGTTTGAAAAACTTATTTTTTCGACTTAATCGACTTTTATATCAATGCATTTTTTTCCTCCGATGTATCGTCTTATTTCCTGAGTCGTAGACCTCTTCTTTCAATTCGAAATGATTCTTTAATTCAGTAAAATGATGGTAATCACTGGGAACCCAATCGTGAGATGTAAGAGGTTTTTGAGACACAGAACGTAATTCTCACTTGGCATCAAAATCTAAAAGAAGCTGCATCCTTCACAGCTACCAAGAGAAAAGGAGCTCAACTACACACTAAATCACGGTTACCAAGAGAAAAGGAGCCTAACTACACACTAAATCACGATTACCAAGAGAAAAGGAGCCCAGCTACACACTAAATCACGGCTACCAAGAGAAAAGGAGCCCAACTACTCACTAAATCACGTCTACCAAGAGAAAAGGAGCTCAACTACACACTAAATCACGGTTACCAAGAGAAAAGGAGCCTAACTACACACTAAATCACGATTACCAAGAGAAAAGGAGCCCAGCTACACACTAAATCACGGCTACCAAGAGAAAAGGAGCCCAACTACACACTAAATCACGGTTACCAAGAGAAAAGGAGCCCAACTACTCTTACCAAGAGAAAAGGAGCCCAGCTACTCACTAAATCACGGCTAACAACGTTCCTAGCATCTTTAGCTCCTTGGGAACTTCTTTTTATGGTCAACTCTCGTGTATTGCATTCGCAGAAACAAAGACACAAGCTTTAAATGATCCTTACGTAGCTGATATGAGTTTTTCTATGATAAAAAGCAACGTCTTAACTTTGAAGTAATCACCCGCAGCTATTCCAATATCTGCATAAGGTGTTTCAACAAATATTTTTCTTTTTTGTGGTCTATTTTCCGTAGAAAGGGTCTCAAACGTCTGCACACCAAAGAGTTCTCTGAACGATGGGTTTTACCCTCTATAAAATCATTAGATTCCCTTAATTCTATCGCCTTTTCTTCGAAATACCACACCGAATATTAATATTGGGTGTAAATACTTAGAATTATCTCTTTTAGCTATTAACCCTCTGACCGGGTCATCTGACGGATTTGGTTTACTTTAATCACTGCTCAGGGCGTTGGTTTCGGTACCTGGCCTTCTGTGGCAGCTTCAATTGTATCACTCGACATTCAGCGGTGAGTAATTTTTATTTGAAATCTAGTGGGTCATTATGACCGATATTCCATCTCGAACATAAATCAGATGCAGGTCAAATTGACGGTGGTTCTCTGTGCACTGACTCTGAAATAGACGAATTCACAACGCTGATCAAATCTCATCAAAACTCGTCTTCTCTGTGTGAACAATATATTTGTTTTTGTATATTTAGTAAATCAATATTTCAATCAATATTTTTCAACAAAATTTGTCGCCCCATGATATCTGCCACCTACTCAGTCTGCTGGTGGATTCACAACAAAATATTGCATCGCAACAACACAAGAAAAACATTGTTCTTACAGAACGTGCAAGGCAACGACGAAGCGCTAGGCTGGGATCAACGAACCCACCAATGGGTCCAGAACACATCCTTGGTGTGGCCAAAAGCTCTGTCATCACGTATCTCATCAGCCTTCCCGCAAGGCGGGCTCGAAAGAGATGGATGGAGACGCCTGGCATGAAACAAGCGAAGGCCCATACAGACGGACCCAGTTAGTCTCTTATCAATCAATTGTTCCATCACACCAAGGGCATCACGGATGATTCGGAGTGCAGCTGGTGCATGGAGGAGGACGAAATTGCAGACCACGTTATCTGTGATGCCCTGCAATCACGCAGGCGCGGTTTAAACCCCACAATCTTCCTAACGACATCAAAGGGTTCAAGTCAAATGACATCGGACTTTGGTGACGTCAAGTAGCGCACGACGGGCCTATCTGAAGGCTTCTATGCTTCACGGCCACCCACACTTACTATGAACTATACAGAACGTGCGATTTGCTATAAATTTAATAAAATTATCATTTTCTTTATAGTTATTGTTTTCATTTCCGAGAAGCACATTCTGATAAGGAATTTCTTAAACAATTAATAATTGCTTTCGATTTATTCAGTAACCGATTAAATTCCTATGTCAACTTGTTTTTAATTGAGATATTTAAAAAAAAATAACTATTACGTGTTCGAGATTAAATTTTTTTTGTGTTGTGAGTCACCTAAACCAAAACATACAATAATTCCAATTTAAATTAAAAATAGTTTTTGGTTGTCTCTAAAGTTTCAAGTTTAACCCTAACCTCCGCCGAATCGACGACGCGAAATAGAAAGTGTCGTGAATTTTAAGTACAGGGTCGTACTCATCATATTACGAGGGTGATTCGAATATAAACAGAAATTTTTGTCTATTGGGCCCGATATGGCTGAACAGAAATTCATACGCATTCAGACTATCCAAAAAAATTTCGGTAATTTTATACTTTCGCGGTCTTTCGCTCTAGAAAATCGAAAAATCGTCCAACTTCGATAATTTTTTTTAAATCTTCACGGATTTACGAAAAATGTTTATGAAAATGCACTTATCCACGTATAATTGTTGATAACTTTTTTACAAATAATCAAATGAAGTTGTTATATTTTTTTTCATAATCTACACAAAAAAAAACCAACAATAAGAAAAGAAAATTATACAAAAATGTTGATTTAACATGTTTTTACAATTAAAAATAATTAATGTTGCATATAATTGTTTGTACCATGGAACCATATAAAATCTTCAATTTCCTATATTTTTTACATAAATTCGCCGTAGAAACGAAGATTTTAAAAAAAAATTGATCGCAATCGGACGATTTTTCGATTTCCTAGAGCCAAAAAACGAGGGGACCGCGAAAGTATAAAATTACCAAAATTTCAGCTCTGAAACGTAATAATAAACATTTTTATAGCGAAAATCCGGTTTATATTTGAAGTACCCTCGTATTTTTACGTCAAATAATCTTCAGATTTTAGTATAAGACAATAGTGACTAAAGAATTGACCTATAATCAATCCGACACTCTTTTTACTTCTTAGACCTTTTTATATGTTTTAGTTGCTAAATCGTCTTGATTTTATTTATCTTCTTATTGAAATCTAGATATTGAAAAAGGTCGAAACGTCGAATAGAAAATAGTATCTTATATGACGTAGCATTGTTTTTATTTTCTGAATGAAAAAAAAAACAAAAAAATCTAATTGTGTAAGTTTTTTTATTAGGACTTATAAAAATCAATACCGTGACCGATTTCATTTTATTTTTCCTCAATTGATGTGGATAATTTAATAATCGAAAACGAGGATCATGGACCGGATCGGTCTGTTTATCAAGACTTAAAACTTTCGAGTCGGCCGCCTTGAAATAAAACAAATCTTAACATCTGCATAAGAATTATAATTATACAGAAAACGTTTGATATAATACAGTGTCGTTCACATATATCGAAGATTACTATTTTCGCGTCGATAGATTTGAAGCGAAATGTTCAACCATATAGTTTTTGTAATACAAGGTTTCGCCGGAAAATACTCATTTTTATACAGGTTGCTTTGCTGCTATAGACAATACCATCGACGCTCAGTTCGAGTCAGAGCGCTCCGCGTGTAAGTTGGAGTGCTTGTTGATTGAGCAACAGCGCATCAACATCAAGTTTCTTCTAAAGATGGGAAAGAAGGAACCGACCGTGAAGACGTGTTTAAAAAAGTTCCGGAAAGGCCGAGAAGAAGTGAACTTTGTGCATTTTTGAAATGCTCGAAATTTGATATTATTAACCTGATTAGATTCGCCGGGATTCATACATTTCTTTTTTGTATCCATTGCATAAGTGGACGATTTACGTAAACGCGCAGTCCCAGACTTACAAAATCGAGATGCAACCATCTACACATCTGAACATATTAAAGACTGGTGAAGATCCTTTTTAATCTGTATATATATATGAAGGGTACCCAAAAGTAACCGGAATAGTATCGCCATTGCCTGCCTAGCGCAACTCGTCGCCAGTTCAGTGCCGCGCGGGCCGTTGACCTGCCACGTTCTGTTCGTCACTAGTGACCGTTTTTGCTAGTGCTGTGTCACTGCTGCTTCGTTTTTTTATGATGGCAAGTTTAAGTGAACAACGTTTGTTTTCGACTCTGTAAAAACGCTGCTGAAACTGTTTTAATGTTGAAAAGTGCTTACAAAGATGATGCTATGGGGAAAACTCAAGTGTATGAGTGGTTTTCTCGATTTAAAAATGGCGACATGTCGATTGATGACAAACCTCGCTCTGGACGTCCATCAACTGCCCGAATCGATGAAACTGTTGAAAGAATTCGAGAGCTTGTGCGCACAGAACGTCGAAAGACAATTCATCAACTGTCTGATATCAGTGGAATATCTCGGAGCTCGGTTCATCAAACAGGTGACTGGTTCTTCCACCACGACAACGCACCTGCACTCAGCCATCACTGTTAGCCAGTTTTTGGTTAAAAATAACATGTTTCCGGTGCCCCACGCACCTTACTCGCCTGACCTGGCTCCGTGCGACTTTTTCTTGTTTTCACGCATGAAAAGGGGCATGAAAGGACGGCGATTTGAAAACATTGAAGACATCAAGAAAAGAACGAGACAAGAGCTTGCAGCCATCTCTAAAGATGAGTTCAAACAATATTTCGAACAGTAGACAAATGTATTAGTTGTAATGGAGAATATTTTGAAGGGGATAAGGTTGTTTTGTAATTATATTTTGTTTACATTTGAGTTTTGAAGTGAAAGGTTCTGTGTAGTTGAAAAAAAATGGCGTCGCAGCTAGCAAGTTTCGTTATATTTGTGTAGAATTTTTGGTGAATTCATAAAACAGATAAATTTCTATAAAAATCTTTTTTCCTGTATTTTGATGTTGTAATAAAGGTGTTGTCCAAACAATTAGCAACATATTGCTTCGGGAAATAATGGGAATCGTGAAGGCTCTTCATAAAGCTCTGCGGAACCCTGGTTCAAGTTCCGGCGAACCAAATTTGTTCAAAAGTATTTAACATTAATAATTTGGATTTGCCAAAGCAACATTTAGTCTTTTTTGATTTACAGTTCCGAAGAGAAGCAACTTTTAGGAAAAGTGCAGCATTTTTCTCATTTTACAATACGTAAAATTCGTTAAGACATGAGGTGTGGGTGGCCGTGAAGCCTTTGAGCACAAATGCCTTCAGATAGGTCTTACTTGACGTCACCAAAGCCCGATGTCCTTTGAAAAGCTGATCAACCCCTTCGGCTTGAACCCTTTGATGTATTGTTGTGTGGTTTGCCCAGGTATGAGTGCAGGGCACTCACAGATAACGTTGTCTGCAGTTTCGTCCTCCTCCATGCACCAACGGCACTCCGGATTGTCCGTGATGCTCATGGTGTGAAGATGGAGGAGCTTAGAGCTGGGACTCATTCGTAAATGTCGCGAACAGATATTTGGACAAAAAAACGAATGCAAACTACTAATTGGTAGTTTACAAACTTCAAAATTCTTATACAATAGTTTGGCTCCCGAATGTCATTGAAATTATTTCTTATTTATCATTTTTTCGTGAGGATGTGGGCGTTGTCAGCGATAAGAGAGGTGAAAGGTTTCATCAAGATATCAGATCGATAGAAATTTGGTACCAATGGCGATGGGATCCGACCATGATCATTATCGTTAGTTTTTGAAAGGGGAAGATATGACCCTCCATAATAGAAGTGAATAGAATAAATATTTTTGTTTTGTTATGTTCATTTCATGTAATGTGCGTTTTTTCTTGAGCTTTGCTCGTTTAATTTTAATTCGTATTAACTTTTAGTTATTATTCATATGAGAAAGTATCGATAGTGATTTTTATTCTGCTCCACAATCCCACAATCACAACTTGAAAATTTAAATATTATAAGTGGTGAAATCATCATGTAATTTTACAAACAAATGAAAGTAAAATTTGAAAAACTGTTAAGCGTAGAATTTTAACTAAAATATGCTGTATAATATCCATCAAGATGAAGAGAGCATAAATAAATTAATCACAAAATACACGGAAAAGAGGTTATTCGCCTTGATGAACATCATACAATGAGCGTTATTAATTAACTTTCAAAAAAAATATTATTAAATCGATTTTATTATGTAAATATAATAAAAAAAAAAACGGCTGTATAATATTATTCTTCAAAAATTGCGTAAAGTAACAAACTACCCCTATAAAAAACCAAAATAGCCAACCAAAGCAGTCATGATTGGAAGTTTCTCTACCATTAAACCCTTATTACACATTTGGTTACCGAAAATAATCCAAATGATCTAAATCCGGATTGAAATAAGTACGAATAAACTCGCAGTTTCTTAAAGACACTGTTTTCTCTATCACCACCAAGTCAATCAACTTCCCGTTGGGGTGGTAAATACCCCTTGGTTTCCAGGTTAAGGTACGGGAGTTTAATCGCGGTGGGTGGAAATGGGTGGTTGTGGGTGGCGAAAATATGAAAAAACATATTTCTGTCCTTTTCTAACGCAATAGAACTTTGAAAAGATTTCTGGAAAGGTCTAGTTAGTACTTAAACTA